>NC_041390.1:221065001-221067288 GCF_002162155.2 Triticum dicoccoides | reverse complement strand
AAATAAGATGACCCGCGGGCTCCAGAAACCCGAGGGAAAAAGAGGCTAGGTGGCAAATGGTAAGACCAAGGTTGGGCATTGCTGGAAAAGCTTTAATCAAGGCGAACTATCAAGGGGTTCCCATTATAACCCAACCGCGTAAGGAACGCAAAATCCGGGAACATAACACCGATATGACGGAAACTAGGGCGGCAAGAGTGGAACAAAACACTAGGCGAGAGGCTGAGCCTTCCACCCTTTACCAAGTGTATAGATGCATTAAGATAACAAGATAATATAATGATATCCCAACAAGTAAATAAATGTTCCAACGAGGAACGGCCTCCGACCTTCACCTGCAACTAGTAACACTATAAGAGGGGCTGAGCAAAGCAGTAACATAGCCAATCAACGGTTTGCTAGGTCAATGGTGGGTTAGAGGTTTGACATGGCAATTTGGAAGGCTTGCAAGCAAGTGGTAGGCATCGTAGCATTGGCATAGCAAAAGAGCAAGCAAACTAGCATAGCAAAGATAGTAGTGATTTCGAGGGTATGATCATCTTGCCTGCACAGTTGTCAGAGTTGACTGGATCCTCGTAAGCAAACTCAACGGGATCCTCGTTAGCGAACTCGTCTCCCAGCTCTACCCAAACAAGACAAACAAGCAACAAGGACACAATCAACCACGTGCAAGGATCAAGCGATATGATGCAATGATGATATGCTATGCGGGATGCGATGCGGGATGCAAAATGCAAGATATGACAGGAAATGCATGAACCTGGCCTCAACTTGGAAAACCAAGTGTGCCACTGGAAAGATGAGATGAAATCGCTTGAAAACGATATAAAGAACGCCGGAATCGGAGTTACGGTTTGGAAATGGCAAGCGATTCAAAATGACACCGGTCTGCGATTTACAACAAGTAGGCACCTAAATGCAATGAAATGAACATGCTACAGCAACCAAACATGACAAAAACATACATGGCAGGGATGCACACAAGATGCTTAACAAAAGTCTAGCACTGAGCTACGGCCAATTCATCCATTAACAGGTTCAAACAAGCATGGCAAAAATGCAAAATGCAAACAGATCTCAGACTTAGTGAAATCAACACTTGTCTGGAATTTCAGATCAGATAGCCCTCTTCGGAGCCACAAAAATACAAGCTACAGGACCTGAAAATGGCATGGAGCTACTCAAAGATCTTAACAAAAGTCCCTTAGTGACCTTGAGCCAAAAGGGATCAGAAAATACAATTGCAAGCACGTGAACATAGCAAAAACATAATCAGTTTTCATACTTACTGAAAACTGGCACATGCTGAAATATAACTCAAGTAGGCATGTTTACGAGCTCGATGCACTCACTACGGTGCAAGTCATGGTAAGACAAGCATACACCCATCAAGAAGGCACAAAATACAAGCTAGACATGGCAAGAACAATAGCATAGCATGCACGGGTCAACTACAACATCATCGGCAAAATTGCAAACAAGTTGACAATCTGCCCAGATTCACAAAGTAGCAAAAGTAGAGCTCGATTGACTCAAGCTAGGGTACTCCATAATTGCAAACAAATACATGTATGGATAGAGCACTACAAGATTAACAAAACTCCCTTACTGATCATCCTCAAAAGAGGCACGGATCACTAGGAAACAACATGAACATATGGCATCATGAGATAAACAGCCCCAGGACTTAGTGAAAATACTAAGTCCCTGAAAACAGAATTAGCAAGTGCACCACTTTGCAAGCTTGCACAAGACACCACACACATCGTAAAAATACATGGGTTGCACCTCTGGAGAGATGACAAAACCCTTAACAAAACATATGTAGAACTCACGGGCATAGCATGCACACATTAATCATGGCAAAAATGACAAAAGTGCTAAACGGAGTAGCAAATCTGACAATTAACTCAAGTAGCCCTCTTCTAACAGCATTTCGGGCATCAAGATGAGCTTAAATAAAAATGATGCAATGAAATGAAATGATGTACTCTCTGAGATGAACATTTTGATATGCTATATGCATGAATCGGAGCTACGGATGCAAAGTTACGGAGCTACAAACATGAGTACTTGGATCTGCAATTTCTGGGACTTAGTGAAAAAAAATGACCTAGAGTTAGGGTTTACTGTTCACGCCAGATCTAGATCGGGATCGCACGGAGCCCGAGGATCGCCGGCCGGAGTCTTCACCTGAGTTCGTCGGAGAGGGAGAAGATGGCCGGGGGCGAGGCCGGAGGCGGCGGCCGGGACGGCGAGCGGCTCGCGGGGCGAGGCGGCGCGCGGT
>NC_041390.1:221022431-221064478 GCF_002162155.2 Triticum dicoccoides | reverse complement strand
GTGCCACGTGGCGCGCTGCCACTGGCTGCGGGCGGCGGCTGCGGCGTGTCCGGCCGGAACGGACACGTCCAGCGCACGCGGTGGATTTTTTTAGGGTTAGGGGGAGAGGATCCGCGAATTTGGAATGGGGGTGTATATATAGGCATAGGGGGAGCTAGGAGAGTCCAAATGAGGTGCGGTTTTCGGCCACGTGATCGTGATCGAACGCTCTAGATGATGGAGCAGAGTTAGGTGGGTTTTGGGCCAAAATGGAGGGGTGTTGGGCTGCAACACACACGAGGCCTTTTCGGTCCCTCAGTTAACCGTTGGAGTATCAAACGAAGTCCAAATGATACGAAACTTGACAGGCGGTCTACCCGTAGTAAACCAAGGCCGCTTGGCAAGTCTCGGTGCAATACGGAAATGTTTAATCCCCACACATGAAAGAAAGCTGGAAATGACCACCGGAGGAGAACGGAGCGCCGGAATGCAAAACGGACAACGGGGAAAATGCTCGAATGCATGAGACGAACACGTATGCAAATGCAATGCACATGATGACATGATATGAGATGCATGACAACGACAACACACGGAGACAAAACCTGAACCCGAGGAAATAAATATAACTTAACGCCGGAAACGGCAAGAGTTGGAGTACAAATTGGGAAAGTTACATCCGGGGTGTTACATAAGTCGACACCACCTTGGATAGGCTATTTCCTCGCGGGTCCCAAATGTTAGAATCCAAATATGTCACAGTCATGCAGCCTTTCCTATGAAAATTTATAGCCCATTTGATGTGCTAGTTTGAAATAAGTTTGTGGGTGCTGGTGGGGGCTAATCACTTGGCTTCTGTAATGCACAGTGAGCTCAAGCAGTCGGCGAGAGTGATGTTATTTCCCTTGGTTGGGATTTGTTAGTTGTTACAATATTTCACTCTAAACTAAACGACTGGCAAGCCATTTGCCTTGCTTCAAAGAAAATATGACAGTCACATCCGAGTTGAAAACGGCAAGAACATCTAACTCCAGCTTGCAAACTATACAAAAGCACGAGGGTTAATTGGTTATCAGGTTTACAAAAAAACCCAGTTTGAAAAGGGCAACAACATCTAACTCCAGCACTGTTTTCAGCAGTCACAGTCAAATGGATCGGTCAGGTCCATAGAATGAACATCCTGGGTCGTAAAATTTACTGGATTATGACCACAGTATGTTGTAAATAGAAGCCTGGCACGTTCAGAAGCTCTTTTGTCCACCTGACACTCCTTTTTTTGCTCTTCCACATACCCATCCATCAAAACCATGCTTCTGATAAACTTAAGCCCGATGGACAATAGTAACCTCGCATTCAGCAGGAAGAATGTGACAAATCGAGTGTTTGCATGGTTGGCTACATATTGTTCTAGCATTATTGTCTTCAATCGAATCTCATGAGAAGTGAGAAAATCCCGGTGCTTATGAATCCACCAATTGGTTATAACTTTCTTACCCCGTCCTGTTTCCTAAATGGACATGAAGATTGAAAACAGTTAAGGTCTTAAAAAAGAGTGTCGAAAGAGCAACAGCTGAACGGTTAATTCTAGTACACTATATGCGGCCTTCCAATGTGCGTGAAATTATCACCTTTATATACAACTTTTCCAGACATGGAAAGCATTGCAGCAAGCCAATAATCTTGTTTAGATCAAAACTATTCATTTGGATATATAAGATCTTGACAGAATCTAGCACCATTGATAGGCCATCCATGGAGAAACTCTTCATTGAGCATAGAACATAATATTAGTACAAAATATGTATTCCAAGCAACTGAAATGGAGGTTCTCTATAGATTCTACTCCGCCATCCTCCCAACAAGATTCACAAGACAACGCAAGGCTAGACAGTCAACGTAGCTGTGTAGAAGATGAGCACATCTCCCCTACTCCACCATCATAGGTGCTTGCTCTAACTTGGCACTATTATATGTGGTTGCATGTTGCGTATGATGTCTAGCTTGTATTGCTTCTAACTTTGTTGAATTGCATCTGCTTACTTTACACATAATGCCTGTGAATATGACATATGTTCGTATTTCTAGAACATACTATATCTGATCACACGATGTTCTTATATCAGACTACTGTTCTTGCATATCCCGCATCAGTCACTTATGATAAGGCACCTTTAAGTTTCCACTGTGATATTGGTTGTGTCTTGCATATGATTTCTATCATGTACTGCTTCTAATTTGTTGAAACGCCATACAGTTTGAACTTGGCAGAGTGATATTGGTTGCATCTTTCATATGGTGTCTAGCTTGCAGTGCTTCTAATTTGTTGAAATGCCTTCGGCTTAGTTACCACATCATAGGTGTGAATATGTCACGCCATCTTGTTTTTCATACATATTCCATCCTCGCATCATGTGTTTGCCTTTCATCTGAGTAGTGTTCGTCAGTATCATGCATGAATGAGTTCTAAAGAGCGGATTTTATTCCTTTTTCTTATCGGTTTGACTTCACAATACAAAATCATTATAGCTGAAGGAAATTAGTTCGACAGTGGATGATGGTGGTCCTTCGGAGCAACTTAAACAGGGGGTCTCTACAGATTCTACTCCGCCATCCTCCCAACAAGATTTGCAAGACAACACAAGGCTGGATAGTCAAGGTAGCTGTGTAGATGATGATCACATCTCCCCTACTCCACCATCACAGGTGCTTGCTCTAACTTAGCAGTATTATATATGGTTGCATGTTGCGTATGATGTCTAGCTTGTATTGCTTCTAACTTTGTTGAATTGCATCTGCTTACTTTACACATAATGCCTGTGAATATGACACGTGTTCCTGTTTCTAGAACATACGTGTACATGATGAGCACATCTCCCCTACTTCACCATCACAGGTGCTTGCTCTAACTTGGAACTGTTATATGTGATTGCGTTTTCTGTATGACGTCTAGTTTGTATTGCTTCCGATTATCTTGAATTGCATCTGCCTAGCTTACAACTTATACCTACAATGATCACTTACCCATAAGACACATTTAACTTGGGACTGTGATGTAGGTTGCATCTTGCATTGTGTTCTAGCTTGTACTGCTTCTAATTTATTGAAATGGCACTTACGACGAGACACTTTTTACCTGATAGAGTGATATTGGTTGCATGTTCATATGGTGCCTAGCTTTCATTTCTTCTAATTTTGTTGAAATGCCTTCCGCTTACTGTTTTTTCATACATATTCCATCCTCCTATCATACATGTGAACATGAAACACTGTCTTTTTTGTATATATTCCATCCTCCTATCCTGCACTTGCCTTACATCAAAGTAGTGTTCGTCTGTATCATGCATCAACCAATTATCAGAGCTAATTTTATTCATCTTCTTGTGGTTTTGACTTCATAAGGCAATATCAGAAAATAGGAAGGAAAAGAGTAAGTTAGGGGATGATGGTGGTCCTCCACACCGACGCAAACAGAGACTCTCTAGATTTGCCACTGCTACTGCTAATGAAGTTGAAGTCCCAAGTCTACATGATGAGTTCATCTCCCGTACTCCACCATCGCAGGTGCTTTCTCTAAGTTGATAGTGTGATAATTGGTTTCATGTTGCATATGTTGTCTAGCCTGTATTTCTTCTATTTTGATTAAATTGCACCTACTGAGTTTATATGTTATACATGTGCATATGAAATGGTGTTCTGTGTCTAGAATACACTGCATCTATCTATCATACCATGTTCTTACATCAAAGTACTGCTGTTGTGTATCCCGCATCAGTCACTCATGATTGGACACTTTTAACATGGCAGTTTGATAGTGGTTGCATCTTGAATTGATTTCTATGTTGTACTGCTTCTAATTTTTCGAATTGCCACTTATGACACGACACTTTTAACTTGGTAGAGTAATATTGGTTGCATCTTTCATATGGTGTCTAGCTTGCATTACTTCTATTTTCTTGAAAATCCTTCTGCTTAGTTTACACATCGTAGCTGTGAATATGTCATGCCATCCTGTTTTTCTTACATATTCCATCCTCATACAGTTGTCTTACATCAAAGTATTGCTTGTCTGTATCATGCATCAATGAGTTCTGAAGAGAGATTTTATTCTTTTGTGTTGTGGGTACGGCTTGACATGGCAAAGTCAAAAAAGAGCAAGGAAAATAATATAGTAGGGAGTGGTGTTACTCGTCGGGTGAAACGGAAAAGGATCTGCCGTCCAGATTCTGCTGGTACTTATAGTGCAGTAGAAGGTCCAAGTCCACCGGCTAAATCCACAAACACAGTATTACCTGCTCCACTAGTTGCAGCATCCGCTTCAACTGTACCAGCATCTCAATGAGTTACTCATTCGTTTGCTCCGAAATTGGCCAGTTCCCAAGATGCCTTCACACCTAACACTACTTCCGAAGTACTGCTGACACAATAGGACTTGGCAAGATCAGATGAACCTCATGAGCATCAACACCAAGACGGTACCTGACCGAGTCAAGTTGCAGTTGCATGCTCCTTTACATGTACTCTCATGGTTTGATGTACACTAACACTTTCCATATTCGATGTTGAACTAGCACCACGGCGCAGGCGAAAACAGACATCGGGGATAATGCTTGACAGATTAACAAAATCTAAAGGAGGAAGAATGGAGATGCATTTTGAGGCAGGTTTAAAAAGGCCACGTGATGCTATAGAGTCAGCCAAGTTAGTATCAGAGGTAGCCGTTGCCGTTAGGTGTCATGCACATATCCTCCCAACGTGGATCCAGTACAGGAATGAGAAAGACAATACCCAGTTTAACACCTTCCTTTACCATTTAACTGTAAGTAATGTTATTCATCGCAATTAGTAATATTGTCTTGCTCTGTCCCATACTTTCTAGCTTCCTCCTAATAAGACTCACATTCTTTTTTCAACAGATGAGGTTCAAGTTGGATCCGAAAGATGATGCAACTAAACAAGCATGCACTCATGTTTTTCAGTCTGCTTTGCGACAGTATCGGTACCACCTTAGAAAATCTCACTTTGAAGGCAAGGCTAACAATGAAATCGCCCAAACATCTCAAGTGGAATATATTACAGATGAAGACTGAACAGCCCTCGTTAAACACTGGTCTGATCCAAAGTATCAGGTAGGCTATATGTATTTGATCAGACCACATATTGAACTTGTATTTATGTATGTGCCTTACAAGCATATCTTCTTCTAGGCTAACTGTTTGAAGAACAAGACCAATCATTCTAAAGTGAAATTCCAACAGACAACAGGATCTCGTAGCTATATTGCACACTGCGAGGCTCTTGTGAATAGCTGCTACTTCCTTCTTTTTTCTGTGCCATATTATCGTATCTATATTTACTTGTTCCAAATACGGAGGAAAGCCTGTGCGGACCAAAAAGAACCTGAACCGAATGCAGTGCCAATCTTCAAGGATTGCCACACCAGCAAGATGAAGGGCATGAGCACACCAGTTCAATCCGCTGTTGTAAGTCCTTACTCTTCCTGCCTTTGAACTGATTGGTACTGTGATGTGTTCATTTAACTACTTGGTTTGGAGCCAATGTCAGTTACTCTATTCACTTTTATACACAGTTGTCTTAACGTACCATTTCACCTTACATGGTTTAAAAGAGAGGAAGGATATTTTTTTGGTCTTAATCTGTAATCTAGTTGTTATGTTCACGTGCACACACAATGATAAAATAGCCTGTTTGTTTTATATCTGTTTGCCCACGATATGAATGATGTCATACTATGTTCATCCTACTTTAAACCATGTCTCTTTATCCTTAGATGTCAACGAATGTGAGGAAATAGACAATACAATAGGCATGCTACATGGACATATGTTCCGAAAGTGATTTTATTATGTAGTTGGCACTACAATACATGCTAATGTATTACAGTAGTTCACCAAAAAAGTTATGTATAAACATGTAACCTACTTTGTTTGTTTTTGTCTCATTAGTAACTTATCTGGTACACTAATCTACAAGTTCAAACTTTCAGGAAGCTATGGAACAAATGATTGAACCTCTCCACTAACAGTGCAAAAAGCATCTTCCTGTGTAATTCTGGGTTGGTTGTCAAGGTAACCTCGTCCAAATTGCCTACTGAACAAAATCTTCCTGCTAGACAGAGTGATATATTTGTGCTCCAAACACAAGTCCAATCCCTAATGAACGTCGTTTTGGAAACAAGAATAGTGGTTGACAAATGTCATCAAGATATGAATGGTGTTGAAACCGTACTATCAGACATTCACTTCGTTGTTCAAGAGCAATGGCGGAAAAAGGTGAAGATCGTGCTGCTCCATCAGATTCTATAGCCTGAAACATTAGCACTCAGGTCAAATGATATGTGCTTCTATACATCTGATGGTGCTTTTATATGTAAGGACTATAAACTTTATGCCAACAAGCCTTTTGTTGTATGGTTGGAATTTATTTTGTTGTGATACAACATTTATGATGCTGCCAAAGGCTGCAGTAATTACGACGCTATTTTTGTATAGTGTAGGTTTATCTTAGTAATGTATTCGACCAAAAGCTTCGTAGGAGCCCAACATGCCAACATTCGCCGGGCCCATTCCAATTAGGCTAAAAACGATTATGGGCCGAAATTTGCATGTGTCCCACTAAAAATATCTGGGCCTAAATCAGCATAAGCTTTCATATTTTTCTGGTAGGCCTATGCCCATAGTGGGCCTTTAACAGGCCTAAACATAATTTGGGCCCTCAGTAACAATAGGCCGTTTACAGGTGCAAATCTCTCGATCCCATAAAAACATGGGCCTTTAATAGACCGAAAGTGAGATTGGGCCCTGATTGTGCCAAATAACCCACTGGTCTTAGCAGGCCGAAATGGTGGCCCATTTACGATGTGGATCTTTCACAGGCCGAAATTCGGACGGGCCATAAATGCGCCAACCTAATACACGGGCCTTTAACAGGCCGGAAGTTCGGTCAGGCTAGATTATCGTCATTTTTATATGGGCCGTTATTGGCCCGATGTGACGTTGGGCCACATATGGCCCATGGATTTCATCCGATATTAACAGGCCGAAAATCACAATAGGCCGAAAGTGGCCCAAATCTATAGTGGGCCTCTAACAGGCCGAATGTCAGACATGGCCGAATATGACCCAAATCCTTCAATGGCCTATAAATGGGCCCAAATGAAGAAGGACCTTTAACAGGCCGGAAATATATCGGTCCATAATTCGGCTCATATACTTAGCGTACTGTTAACGGGCCAGAAGTGACCATGGGCCGCGATGATGACAAGTTTAGGACAGGCCGTTGACGGGCTGATTTGACACTAGTTGTACGGGCCTTAACTGAGAATGTTGGGCCTTTAGCTGGGCCGGCCCATTATGGTCTGCAAAATCTTGTGGGCCTTTAGCTGGGCTGGCCCATTGTGGTCCGCTAAATCTTGTGGGCCTTTAGCTGGCATTATGGTCTAAAAATCTTATGGGCCTTTAGTGGGGCCGTCCCATTATAGTCCGCTAAATCTTGTGGGCCTTTAGGTGGGCCGGCCCATTTAAACTTTATGGTCCACTTTTGGGCCCATCCATGTGTCAACATATCATAGGCCCATCTGGACCGTTGGATGAGTGACACATGTGCCAACGCGGAGCTGACGCGTGGTTCCGTCGGCCAATGAGAATTTTACACGTGGAAAATCGGCATTGGTCGTGGCTGTTAGCGGGTTATTGATAACCCACAAGTATAGGGGATCACAACAGTTTTCGAGGATAGAGTATTCAACCCAAATTGATTGATTCAACACAAGGGGAGCCAAAGAATATTCTCAAGTATTAGCAGCTGAGTTGTCAATTCAACCACACATGGAAACTTAATACCTGCAGCAAAGTATTTAGTAGCAAAGTAATATGATAGTAGTGGTAACAGTAGAAAAAGTAATATTTTTTGGTTTTGTAGTGATTATAACAGTAGCAACGGAAAAGTAAATAAGTGAAGAACAATATATGAAAAGCTCATAGGCATTGGATCGGCGATGGAGAATTATGTCGGATGCGATCAATCATACAACAGTTATAACATAGGGTGACACAGAACTAGCTCCAGATCATCAATGTAATGTAGGCATGTATTCCGAATATAGTCATACATGCTTATGGAAAAGAACTTCAATGACATCTTTTGTCCTACTCTCCCATGGCAGCAGGGTCCTATTGGAAACTAAGGGATATTAAGGCCCCCTTCTAATAGAGTACCGGACCAAAGCATTAACACATAGTGAATACATGAACTCCTCAAACTACGGTCATCACCCGTAAGTATACCGATTATGGTCACTTCGGGGTTAACGGATCATAACACATAATAGGTGACTATAGACTTGCAAGATAGGATCAAGGACTCACATATATTTATGAACACATAATAGGTTCAGATCTGAAATCATGGCACTCGGGCCCTAGTGACAAGCATTAAGCATAGCAAAGTCATACCAACATCAGTCTCAGAACATAGTGGATACTAGGGATCAAACCCTACCAAAACTAACTCGATTACATCATCATGAAATTGGTGATGGAGGAAGGTTGATGATGACGATGGCGACGGATTCCCCTCTTCGGAGCCCCGAACAGACTCCAGATCAGCCCTCTCGAGAGAGTTTAGGGCTTGGCGGCGGCTCCGTATCGTAAAACACGATGAATCCGTCTCTCTGATTTTTTTCTCCCCGAACACGAATATATTGAGTTGGAGTTGAGGTCGGTGGAGTGTCAGGGGGCCCACGAGGCAGGGGGGCACGCCCAGGGGGTAGGCGATCCCCCACCCTCGTGGACAGGGTGTGGACCCCCTGACGTGGATTCTTCTTCCAGTATTTTTTATACATTCCAAAAATAATCTCCATTGATTTTTAGGTCATTCCGAGAACTTTTATTTGTGCACAAAAATAACACCATGGCAATTCTGCTGAAAACAACGTTAGTCCGGGTTAGTTCCATTCAAATCATGCAAGTTAGAGTCCAAAACAAGGGCAAAAGTGTTCGGAAAAGTAATTACGACAGAGAGGTATCAACTCCCCCAAGCTTAAAACTTTGGTTGTCCTCAAGCAATTCAGTTGATAAACTAAAAGTGATAAAGAAAAACTTTTACAAACTCTGTTTGCTCTTGTTGTTGTAAATATGTAAAGCCATCATTCAGGTTTTCAGCAAAGATTATGAACTAACCCTATTCACAATAACATTTAGGTCTCATGTTTACTTATATCAATGGCATAATCAACTAGCGAGCAATAATAATAAATCTCGGAAGAAGAATCGTTCTGAGACCTTTTTGAGACCGAAAAACATAAATGCAGATAATCAAGATGGTATCATGTTTTTGGTCCTATTTATGTTTTGCGGTCTCAGAAAGGGCTAGCAAGATAATCAACTAGCGAGCAAAAACTGTACACCCTATATTTAGGAATGGAGGGAGTATGATATAACAAGTTGGTATCTCACTAGCTCTTTCTGAGACCGCAAAACATAAATGCAGAGCACCTTTAAAGATCAAGGACTGACTAGACATTGTAATTCATGGTAAAAGAGATCCAGTCAAGTCATACTCAATGTAAACTAATAGTAATGGATGCAAATGACAGCGGTGCTCTCTAACTAGTGCTTTTTAATAAGAGGATGATGACTCAACACAAAAGTAAATAGATAGTCCCTTCCCAAAGGGAAGAAGGGATTTGTAGAGGTGCTAGAGCTCGATTTTGAAATAGATATGAATAATATTTTGAGCGATATACTTTCATTGTCAACATAACAACTGAGAGATCTCGATATCTTCCATGCTACACACATTATAGGCGGTTCCCAAGCAGAATGGTAAAGTTTATACTCCCCCACCTCCAATAAGCATCAATCACGGCTTTCCCGAAACAACGGGTGCCTCCAACTAACAACAATCCTGGGGGAGTTTTGTTTGCAATTATTTTGATTTGATTTGAGCATGGGACTGGGCATCCCGGTGACCAGCCATTTGCTAGTGAATGAGGAGCGGAGTCCACTCCTCTTGAGAATAACCCGCCTAGCATGGAAGATACAGACAGCCCTAGTTGATACATGAGGTATTCGAGCATATAAAACAAAATGTTTATTTGAAGGTTTAGAGTTTGGCACATACAAATTTACTTGGAACGGCAGGTAGATACCGTATATAGGAAGGTTTGGTGGACTCATATGGAATAACTTTTGGGGTTTATGGAGTTGGATGCACAAGCAGTATTCCCTCTTAGTACAAGTGAAGGCTAGAAAAAGACTACGAAGCGACCAGATATAGCGACAACAGTCATGAACATGCATTAAAATTAATCAACGCCGAATGCAAGCATGAGTAGGATATAATGCACCATGAACATAAATATCGTGGAGGCTATGTTGATTTTGTTTCAACTACATGCATGAACATGTGCCAAGTCAAGCCACTCGAATCATTCAAAGGAGGATACCACCCCATCATACCACATCACAACCATTTTAATAGCATGTTGGCACACAAGGTAAACCATTATAAACTCCTAGCAAATTAAGCATGGCATAAGCAACTATAATCTCTAATTGTCATTGCAAACATGTTTCTTTCATAATAGGCTGAATCAGGAATGATAAACTAATCATATTTACAAAAACAAGAGAGGTCGAGTTCATACTAGCTTTTCTCATCTCAATTAGTTCATCATATATCGTCATTATTGCCTTTCACTTGCACGACCGAATAGTGTGGATAATAATAGTGCACTTGCATTGGACTAAGCTGGAATCTGCAAGCATTCAATTCATGGGAGAAGACAAGGTAATGTGGGCTCTTTGTTAGATCAACAATAATGCATATGAGAACCACTCAACATTTTCATTATGGTCTTCTCCTCTCGACCCCCAAAGGAAAGAAATAAAACAAACTATTTACACGGGAAAGCTCCCAACAAGCAAAAGAAGAACGAGTAATCTTTTTGGGTTTTCCTTTTTAATTACTACTACTACATGCATGGGAAGTAAACTAAATAAAAGCTACAACTAATCTTTTTGGGTTTTCTTAAGGTTTTTGAAACACACAAGAAGAAAGCTTAAAAAGAAAATAAACTACCTTGGATGATACAATGAAAAAGTATGAGCACCGACAACTTGCATGAGTGTGTGAACATGAATGTAATGTCGGTGAGGAATACATACTCCCCCAAGCATAGGCTTTTGGCCTAAGTTGGTCTATGCCCATGGATCAAAACTGTAGTTGGGGTCATACTGAGAAGGGTCCTTAGATGGCCACTGGCTGGCGATCTCCTCCGGATTCCACTGATAAACAGACTGACGGTGAGGGTCAGATGGTGGCTCCGGCTCTGCAGCTGACATCTGGCTCCGGTAGGCATGAATGGCCTCCGGCAGAACAAGGTATATGCCTGAAAACATGTTGAACAAAGAGGGCGCAGGAAAGGTAATAAACTCACAATATGTTGTTAAATATCAATTTATATTTGAGTGTCTTATTCTTATCCTTAACAATAAACTCATCTGCTACCATACTCTTATAACCTAGAGCAATAGGAGGCATCAACTTTTCTCTTTCTCATAATGCCTGATAGGTATGTTAAAGTGTGCAACAAGGCGCGAGGCAAAGATGCCTCCGAGGACGGGGCCCTTAGTACGGTTCAGATTTAACCGTTTAGCAACAGTAGCGCCTAAACTGAAAGTAGTATCCTGAAACAAGGCATGGCGCAAAATAACAATATCAGGGGCACTAAGGTTTCCATAGTTCCCGCGACCAATTAAGCATCTACTAGCAAATATTGCGAAGTAACGTAGAACAGGAAAATGTATGCTAGTAATTCTCGCATCAGAAACTTTCCTCATTTCCCCTACAACAATCATATCAATAAATCCCTCCACATCATTACGATGTGGTTCCTCTATGCTGCTCTCAAAGGGTATCAAACAGACCCGGCAAAAATCATAAAGTGACATCTCCTTATGCTCATCATATAAATAAAATTCCACCGAAGGTGGTGATCTCCTAGCATGGAAATGAAAATTTTGCACAAAGATATTGGTGAGTAAGAGGTACTATTCATGCTCGTCGTGGAGGAAGGCGGTGAGGCCTGCATTCTCAGCCAAATGATAAACATCTTCATGAATCCCAGCTTCTCTCAAGAACTCATCACAAGGCCATTCACATGGCCAAACCTCTGCAGTACGAGGGAGGTTATACTTGGGCTTCTTGTTCTCTTCACTTTGCTTATCCTTCGAGCTTCGACTCGATGAGCCCCTCAAAAATCTCTTCATCTTTTTCTGAAATTTTTAGTAACTTAAAGTAAAAGTGAACCAAACTCAACAAGATTGATAACAACTACTCCTACAAGTGCCTAGAGGCTATATAATGCATTAAACTACTTTTGACCACATAAATTTGACATGCAAGCTCAAGAACAAGGTCACCTAAGAAGCAAAAATTTGCAATGAATAAAGCACTAGAACAAAAACTAATTGGACCATTGGAGGAGTCACATACCAAAGAACAATCCCCCAAAGCAGTTTTATGAGAGGAGCTTTGAGCAAGGAGATCGAAAATGGTAGTAAGATGAGCAAGAACTCGGGTTTGAGCTGGCTAGTGATTTTTTCTGGAGCAAGACGAAGTGTGTGGGTGCAAGGATAAGTGGAGGGGACCCACGTGGGGTCCACGAGGCAGGGGGCGCACCCACGGGGGTTGGGCGCGCCCTCCACCCTCGTGGGCACGTGGCTGCTCCCCCTGTTGTGTTCTCAGTGCCAAATATTCTCAAATATTCTAGAAAAATCATATTTAATTTTTCGGGCATTTGGAGAACTTTTATTTTTTGGGTATTTTTTTATTGCATGAATAATTCAGAAAACAGACATAAATACTATTTTTGCTTTATTTAAAATAAATAACAGAAAGTAAAAGGAGGGTACATAGAGTTGTGCTTTCTAACTTCATCCATCTCATGCTCATCAAAAGGAATCCACTGACAAGGTTGATCATGTCTTGTTAACAAACTCATTTCGAATAACATGAAACCGGAGAAATTTTGAATAACACTAGGTTACCTCAACGGGGATATGCACATCCCCAACAATAAGAATATCATATTTCTTCTTGACAGTAGGAAGAGGAAATTCAAAACCTCCAATAGTGATTGTTGAAATTTTTCTAATAGAATTGATATTGTGGACTTGAGGTTGTTTCCTTGAAAAGTGTACTGTATGCTCATTACCATTAACATGAAAAGTGACATTGCCTTTGTTGCAATCAATAACAGCCTCTGCAGTATTCAAAAAGGGTCTACCAAGGATAATCGACATACTATCGTCCTCGGGAATATCAAGAATAACAAAGTCCGTTAAAATAGTAGCATTTGCAACCACAACAGGCACATCCTCACAAATACCAACAGGTATAGCAGTTGATTTATCAGCCATTTAAAAAGATATTTCAGTAGGTGTCAACTTATTCAAATCAAGTCTACGATATAAAGAGAGAGGCATAACACTAACGCCGGCTCCAAGATCACATAAAGCAGTCTTAACATAGTTTCTTTTAATGGAGCATGGTATAGTTGGTACTCCTGGATCTCCAAGTTTCTTTGGTATTCCACCCTTAAAATTATAATTAGCAAGCATGATGGAAATTTCAGCTTCCGGTATCTTTCTCTTATTAGTAACAATTTCCTTCATGTATTTAGCATAAGGGTTCATTTTAAGCATATCAGTCAAACGCATACGCAAAAAGATAGGTCTAATCATTTCAGCAAAGCGCTCAAAATCCTCATCATCCTTTTTCTTGGATGGTTTAGGAGGAAAAGGCATGGGTTTGTGAACCCATAGTTCTCTTTCTTTACCGTGTTTCCTAGCAATGAAGTCTCTCTTATCATAACGTTGATTCTTTGATTGTGGGTTATCAAGATCAACAGCAGGTTCAATCTCTACATCATTATCATGGCTAGGTTGAGCATCCACATGAACATCATCATTAACATTATCACTAGGTTCATGTTCATTAACAGATTGTGTTTCAGCATCAGAAATAGAAATATCATTGGGATTCTTAGGTGTGTCTACAACAGGTTCACTAGAAGCATGCAAAGTCCTATCATTTTTCTTTTTCTTCCTTTTAAAAGGACTAGGTGCATCAACATTAGTTCTCTAAGAATCTTGCTCAATTCTCTTAGGATGGCCCTCAGGATACAAAGGTTCCTGAGTCATTCTACCTCCTCTAGTCATAACTATAACAGTATTATCATTCTTCTTATTATTTAATTCATTGAGCAAATCATTCGGAGCTTTAAGTACTTGTTCTACTTGAGTGGTAACGATAGAAGCATGTTTACTAATAAGTTTAAGTTCACCTTTAACTCTAGACATATAATCACTCAAGTGTTCAAGCATATCAGCATTGTGTTTCAATTGTCTACCAATATAAGCATTGAAGTTTTCTTGTTTAACCATAAAGTCATCAAACTCATCCAAGCATTGGCTGGCAAACTTAGTAAATGGAATTTCACATTTATCAAATCTATAGAGAGAATTTACCTTTACTACCTGTGTCGGGTTATCAAGACCATGTATTTCTTCAATAGGTGGTAAATTCTTAACATCTTCAGCTTTAATACCTTTTTCTTTCATAGATTTCTTTGCCTCTTGCATATCTTCAGGACTGAGAAATAGAATACCCTTTTTCTTCGGAGTTGGCTTAGGAGTTGGTTCAGGAAGTGTCCAGTTATTTTCATTTGTCAACATATTATTCAATAGCAATTCAGCTTGATCAACAGTTCTTTTCCTGAAAGTACAACCAGCACAACTATCCAGGTAGTCTCTGGAAGCATCGGTTAGTCCATTATAAAAGATATCAAGTATTTCATTTTTCTTGAGAGGATGATTAGGCAAAGCATTAAGTAATCGGAGAAGCCTCCCCCAAGCTTGTGGGAGACTCTCTTCTTCAATTTGCACAAAATTATATATTTCCCTTAAGGCATCTTGTTTCTTATGAGCAGGGAAATATTTAGCAGAGAAGTAATAAATCATATCCTGGGGACTACACACACAACCAGGATCAAGAGAATTAAACCATGTTTAAGCATCACCCCTTAATGAGAATGGAAACAACTTAAGGATAAAGTAATTGCGAGTTTTCTCATCGTGTGTAAACAAGGTGGCTATATCATTTAATTTAGTAAGATGTGCCACAACAGTTTCAGATTCATAGCCATAAAAAGGATCAGATTCAACCAAAGTAATTAACTCAGGATCGACAGAGAAATCATAATCCTTATTAGTAATAAAGATAGGTGAAGTAGCAAAAGCAGGGTCATATTTCATTCTAGCATTTAAAGACTTTTCTTTAAGCTTAGCTAATAACTAGTCGCCAACCCGTGCATTCGCACAGGCTAGTTAATTAATATTGCATTTGAATGTATATTGAGGTAGTTGGGTGTACCCACCTTAATTAATAAAGTGGCACCTAAAAATCGCTGAGATAACATAATATAAGCACATTATAAGTATGAGGAAGGAAGATTTTTTTATATCATCTCAGTAGCATGTAAAGTCGACTAACAACTGCCTACTTGCATAGACCTAGTCATACGCCGTGCTTAGCAAATCTTATGTTTTCCTCAATGAGAAACAATTGCTTCCTTTGTTAATTCAATCTAGGAAAAGCAATAAAAGAATATTGTTACTTACTTCGTATGTTTGCATTGCCTCTTCATATATGCTTCTTATAAATTGGGTCAAGAAAATAGTTGGTAAACAAAGAACACACCATATCCAAGTGAGATATGTAGCTAAGAAATGGTAGAACAAATAAGTTGAAATTAAAGAAAGAACACACTTTATCACATCTGGAATTTGAAGAATGCATGCCACAACCTCTAGAGAGCTTTTGTGAATATCATACCAAAGATCCTGACATATAGTGATTTTTATTACATGCACCTGAACCACATATTTGCGTATATGTAGAATTTAAATTTGGGACTTGGATAGTATACATGTACAACATCGATGATGGACTTACGCGAAAAATGTACTTCAAAGTTTAATTACAGGCCACATCATGCTATTGTGCGTTTTACTGAACAAATAGGCCGGGATGGTCGCTCCAGATTTTCCTCTTGTATAAGTCGCCATATTTTTCTTAGATATAGGAGGAACTTTAAATCGTTTGGTCATTGTCATCATGATTTTTGCAGCAGTCCATAATACAAATACAAATTAAGAAAATTTGAATAACGGGCGAGCATTGGACTTGTATGTCTACTAATAGTCATAGGCATGCATTTTTTCAAAGACCAGCTCAAATAGGAGAAATTATTCAGTCTAGTTTTCATCTGGTACTGTGTGAAGGAAGAATTACTAAAACACAGAATATTTATTTCCTCATTTAAAATAAAAAACGAACTCATACCTCATCGACCATCGATCCTCACCGTGTGTATTCATCCTTGGTCATGACGCAGTGCAAGCAACAACTTTGTGTCCGCCATCACCATGCATGCTGAAAGTGGATTAGATAAATTACTGAGATATTGGAAATAGGCGGATTTGTAGCACATATGGCCGCATCTCAATTTGGTTAGCATGGTCCAATGCAAAACTGCCAATTACGTGTCGGTTGTCATTAAGTACCTACAGTTGCACACATGGGCTTTGAGTCTTGACTCGTCTAGGCATGACAGCCACCACATGTGACTCTGGCGATTGTCCAAACTTATATCACTGGTTGACTTCTTGTACACAACCCACATGAATATAAACTAAAAAGAGAGAATGTGAACAAATTTAATAATTTATATCTAAAGGGCATGAGATTTACTAATGGAGAAGACAAAGACACGAGAAAAATAAACAACCGATTTAAAGTGCTGGATAACAATTAATATGACAAAATGCGTGATAACATGATATATGCTTCACATGATATAGGCTTCATGTGTTGTCGAAGAGATGAAGACAACCAGATTGATTTGCTAATCCAGCAACATCATTAGCTATACTAATTGAAATGATCTGACATAATGAAACATCAGATTGGTTCCAGTAACTGGCTGAATGACGAACCCTCACAAAAATGCATTAAATTCGTATGTGGGTAATTACACCTGCATGGGAAATCGTGCACACCACTTAGTTTTAAGTTCAAATGTAGTCCGGAACGGAAGTACTAAATTCTAAGGGATGAAGCCATCATCTCAACATGCCACACCTTGTCATCCTTTGGTTGCAAGCTCCAGTGCTACAAAAGCCACAAAAACAAAATAAATGGTTTGAACTCGAATGCGCAAGAGACAACACGTACCAGTTCTATCTGAATGACCTGTGGTCACTGATCCAAGAAAAAAGTAACATTTCCTTTCAATTTAAGGTACACAGTCTATTTGTGCTTGGTCACTCACGATATTGTATGGCTGCGATCGAGAGATTGGACTTCTCTATGAGGGATACATGGGATGAGATGGACATATCTGATCGAGGGAGATCTCTAAAGTTGGTATATGTTTTGTTAACCAAGGTCTCCTTTTCTCATGTGTAGTATTTTTTTGTGGCTGTGTAAATAAAACTAACCTAGAGAAATCTCTAAACCTGTTACGTTTTGTTGGCCAAGGATTCATTTTTTTCACGTTTAGTAATTTTTTTTGCGGATATGTAGATCAATACTAATTGACGGAAATTTCTAATGTTACTATGTTTTGTTGGCCAACACTGTTTCCTTCAATACTAACTGAGGCAAATCTGTGACGATAATATATGTTGTTAGCCAAGGATTGTTTTCTTTCACATGTATCATTAGTTTTTTTCGGTTGAGTATATAATACTCTTTCTTTGATCCAAGCCATTATAACTCAGTGCCACATGATCGATGGTCTATGACGCTACAAATGTGACTAAAATCACTATACCCACGTGTATATAATATATGGGTATGTATAAAACACATGTATTATTTAGCATACCACATCTGAATAGTAGTCAACTGAAAGGAGGAACTACCTAAAATAATTCTTAAAGCAAATCAAACAACATGGTTCACATTGTATATCTATTATCATCCTTGAGATCGCAAATCTGAGTTAGCGGCATGATACGAACACGTAAATTTTATTACACTTGCTGAGAACCATAATCTCACGTCAAAACACATTACTAACTAAATTGGTATCTGCAAATGATAATATATGAAGCAACATGACAGGATTATTTAGATAGCCTGAAAAGTAACTATTCTAAAACACAAATAAGCCACGAAAGCTTTTTTTGTTGGGACTTTAGGGATGATGCAAACACCACTATGCATAGTTGCATACTGACTGGAGAGTAAAAGCAGAATCGAGATACTTACATTTCTGAATGTGAAACGCAAGACAACATTCTTGCTTTGAACGCCACAATCTAGCTCTTTTAATTACCACCAGGGTTGCTTGCATCAATATGGAAAAAGCAAAAAAAAACTGAAGGTTCCATGAGAAGCATCGGATTATATGGAGATCTACCGGAAAAACAAATGGATCAAATCTGTTAAGTCGTAGTGCAACACACCACTGATTTGTTTTTCCTCATGAGAGACACCTTGCCTATGTCCGAGGCACCAATTCATATGTTATGGGGGATGGGTCAGCAAACAGATAGAGAAAGATCGATTTAATTAGTTGCCTAGTCATTATCTCGCCCTCAGCCTTCCATTGCCATCATTGTTTGTTTTACCTTATTCTCATTGGTCTCCATGCAGCCATTGTTGCCGCCATAGCAAGTACGAATGGCTTCCTCCTCGTCGACCAAACTTGTCTCTGCTGGCGGCTCCCTTTCTAGCTAGCTGCAGTTTTCTCCTTGAGCTGGTGCTGTAATCATGGCTATACTCCATTGTTTTCTCATCTCGAATCTGTGGTGATGCTTCCCAACAGTATCTCTCCCTGTCTATTTCTGCATTTTCAGTTCATGGTAAAATTGGATAAAGTGATCTAAAACACTGATAGAACCTTTGCGAAAAAGAAACATTGACAACACAGATAACGTATCAGTGGAAAGGTAAGACAATATAAGTTTCCGCCAAAAATTTCAGCGTATTTTAGTTCTGCCACTTTTCCAATCATGAACAACACTGTCTCACATTGCATATGCAAAGCCACACAATTGCCTTCTTGCTTTCTTACATGCTTTGGTTACTTCTTGCCTTCTCCTACCATGTCTGTAAGGTAACCCCTTGTATTAATTCATAATAGGGGACATATTTGTATTGGGATGGCTGGGCAAGATATAGGGGTTGTGGTTACAAATGAAACTGATTTTAGATGTATTACAAACTCGTTTTATTTATAACAGTTTTTGCATGCATCTACACTTACATAATCTGGGACTGCAAAGATAAACACTTTTGGTGCGATGAATCCGTGAAGTATCTATTCAAAACCGTAGTTTTCAAGACTCCAAAGAGAATGACATGGACTGAAAGTTGTTGTGAACATAGAAGGCAATATATCAAACATCAGGTTTGAGGACGTATCATAATCACCTAGTTCAAACCTGCATGATTAATAGCATTGAGTGTATCTGTTTTTTTCAAGAAGAAAAAATTGCCTGCTTCATCTGGAGATACATACATATGAGCATACGTCAAGGATGTTGAGACCAAACCAAGTAGGAGCAGAATATGAATCTACCTCTGGCCAATAGTTGCCCTCATGATGCTTCACCTTCTGTAAGCCAACTTCCAAAGGGAAATAAGGTATGCGAAAGAACATGAAGAATGTGAAAGAGAAACATGCTCCCAGCCAACCAAAACCACGATATGGAAACCTTGACAATAAATCCTTCTTCTCAAGTGAGAATCAACTATGGAATTCTTTGTTTCAGACCCTGCAGACAGTAAAATAATATCATCGAGATATTATAAAACTTGTATTCTATTCAAGCTAGAAAGTTTACTTTGTGTGACTCGATGCAATTTTGCTACAGACCAGAACAAATTCAAACTCGATAAATTCCCAGCAAGCCAATCAAGGCGTTAATTCCTTGCTACCATTAAGCCATTGATCTTGCTCCAAGCTGCACGTGCACCAAGTCTCCATCGTACTGCTTCAAGACTTCTCTCATGGCTCATGGGGATCAACAGAAAAGATTCAAACCCAATAAATTCCCAAGCAAGCAAATCAATGCATTAATTCCTTGCTAGCATTAAGCCATCTTCCTCCTAGCTGCAGCTCCAGTGAGTCCCCATTGTACCACTTCAAAACTTCGTCTCTCATGGGGTTCAACCAGACCGCTCCTTGTAGGAAACTGGGCAAGAAGAACGTGATCAGTAGGGGCAACGCCTGGCAGTTGGAGAGCCGCCAAGCTAGGCGATATCTGACAACTCATCCGTGGAGAGATGCAGGCGGCGGCTTCGATCATCAAATTGATGACCGTTAGAAAGAGGCAGATGTGTACCTTTTTCCCCCTTCTCTTTTCCTACATAACCGAGAAGATCTGGCCGCTGCCAATAGAGGGAGAGGCTTTGGAAACGTACGTTTGGTGGAGAGCTACGTATGCAATGCAAACTTCTTTTTTTGACAGAACTTATGCAATGCAAACTTTATTAATCGGATGGGGAGAAATTAGATCGGATGGACAATGTTCTCTTATCTTTAGGGTTAAACATGGAGCCTAAGTTGGGCCCATTATCTGATTATGAATAAAGTGCAATTTTATGGAGTCTCTTTTTTTCGGGTGAATTTTATGGATTCTCTAATCAGATCTATACCGTAATAACTTGGTCCCACCAGATGAACGGCTCCTAATTTCTGATTAACGTGGTAATTACTTGGGAGTCTGTAATTAGTATAGGTATAGATAGATAGATAGATTTCTTAAGATCAGATCTATCATTGCAAGCTAAGAAGTCTCTAGCAGTTTCTTCATCCATAACATAACCCTCAGGCACAACAGGCAATTCATATCTAGGGGGAGAACCTTCATCATCACTTTCATTAGTATTATCAGTTTCAATAATTTCATTCTCTCTAACCCTAGCAAGTTGTTCATCAAGAAATTCACCTAGTGGCACAGTAGTATCAAGCATAGAAGTAGTTTCTTCATAAGTATCATGCATAGCAGAAGTGGCGTCATCAATAACATGCCACATATCAGAATGAATAGCAGGTGTAGGTGTCGCAAGTTTACTCAAAACGGAAGGTGAATCAAGTGTAGAGCTAGATGGCAGTTCCTTACCTCCCCTCGTCGTTGAGGGAAAAATCTTGGTTCTTTGATCTTTCAAGTTCTTCATAGTGATAAGCAGATATAAATCCCAAGTGACTCAAAGAATAGAGCTATGCTCCCCGGCAACGGCGCCAGAAAATAGACTTGATAACCCACAAGTATAGGGGATCGCAATAGTTTTCGAGGGTAGAGTATTCAACCCAAATTTATTGATTCGACACAAGGGGAGCCAAAGAATATTCTCAAGTATTAGCAGCTGAGTTGTCAATTCAACCACACCTGGAAACTTAATATCTGCAGCAAAGTATTTAGTAGCAAAGTAATATGATAGTAGTGGTAACGGTAGCAAAAGTAATATCTTTGGTTTTATAGTGATTGTAACAGTAGCAACGGAAAAGTAAATAAGCGAAGAACAATATATGAAAAGCTCGTAGGCATTGGATCGGTGATGGAGAATTATGTCGGATGCGATCAATCATGCAACAGTTATAACATAGGGTGACACCGAACTAGCTCTAATTCATCAATGTAATGTAGGCATGTATTCCGCATATAGTCATGCGTGCTTATGGAAAAGAACTTGCATGACATCTTTTGTCCTACCCTCCCGTGGCAGCGGGGTCCTATTGGAAACTAAGGGATATTAAGGCCTCCTTTTAATAGAGTACCGGACCAAAGCATTAACACATAGTGAATACATGAACTCCTCAAACTACGGTCATCACCGGTAAGTATCCCGATTATTGTCACTTCAGGGTTAACGGATCATAACACATAATAGGTGACTATAGACATGCAAGATAGGATCAAGAACTCGCATATATTCATGCAAACATAATAGGTTCAGATCTAAAATCATGGCACTTGGGCCCTAGTGACAAGCATTAAGCATAGCAAAGTCATAGCAACATCAATCTCACAACATAGTGGATACTAGGGATCAAACCCTAACAAAACTAACTCGATTACATGATAAATCTCATCCAACCCATCACCATCCAGCAAGCTTACGATGGAATTACTCACGCACGGCGGTGAGCATCATGAAATTGGTGATGGAGGAAGGTTTATGATGACGATGGCGACAGATTACCCTCTCCGGAGCCTCGAACGGACTCCAGATCAGCCCTCCCGAGAGAGTTTAGGGCTTGGCGGTGGCTCCGTATCGTAAAACGCGATGAATCCTTCTCTCTGATTTTTTTTCTCCCCGAACACAAATATATGGAGTTGGAGTTGAGGTCAGTGGAGCGTCAGGGGGCCCACGAGGCAGGGGGCGCGCCCAGGGGGTAGGCGCGCCCCCACCCTCGTGGAAAGGGTGTGGCCCCCCTGACGCGGATTCTTCTTCCAGTATTTTTTATATATTCCAAAAATAATCTCCGTTGATTTTCAGGTCATTCCGAGAACTTCTATTTCTGCACAAAAATAACACCATGGCAATTCTGCTGAAAACATCGTTAGTCTGGGTTAGTTCCATTCAAATCATGCAAGTTAGAGTCCAAAACAAGGGCAACAATGTTTGGAAAAGTAGATACGACGGAGACGTATCAGTTATCGGATCCAAAACCGGACCCGATAGCTTAACGGCGTCCCGTTACGATGGATGCCACGTGTAGGTCACCCTTGACGAAAGCACTTCTATGACACACGATTTATCGTCATGGAAGTGGACACTTCCGTGATGATAATTTTGGTAATGTCATGGAACACTTCTACAACAGCACATATATGACTATCTTCATTCGGTCATAAATTTGTCATGGATGTACATGCATGACAGAAAACGTGACCTACTGTGACAAACACGTATCATCACGGAAGTGTATTTTTTTGTAGTGCCAGGGAGAGAGACGACATCACCTCCATCATCACCCAGCTTCGAGCGATGGCTCTCCAGATGGCTCTGCCGCTTCCCCCTCCACCACTAGAGCCGAATTAGACCTCCTCTACCTCATCGCCTGCGTGTGTGTTGTGCGTGCCTGTTGTTTGTTGTGTTGGGCTTGTTGTGATGTGCCCACAGCTGAGCCCGTGTGGTGTTTATGTGCTTGTCTGTTGGACCTTGCCTACTGTGGCGATGTGTGTGTGTTGTTCGGTTGGTACTTTGTTGACTTTGTGCTAGGTGGTTGCTTTATTTATAAAGCGGGGCGAAAGCCTTTTTCGGTAATTAAATGTGTTCACACATGTTTGCATGGGTTCGTTTGCAATTTTCTCCAAACATGTTGCATGTCCTTTGACTTTCCCTGGTAAGGACAAAATATTTCCTAATCTATTTGAGGACAGAAACATACCAAAATGGAAGGCTGGCACAGAGTGCTATTGAGCAAATGGTCGCTCAGTAGACACGTCCATAAGAAAAATGTTATATATTATGGGATCGGATGGAGTAGCAAATTAATATGGCAACTATTTTTAGGGGTTTTTTCCTCAAATAAGTTTCGGTTTTTTATTACATACTTGCTTGATATGGAGCCCCTAGAACAAAACTGAGGTCTGGTGCACGGACTAAACCTATGAGAGACTATGTGAAGCTCAATGTGGATGCAACATATGATCCCGGCTCTCTTCAGGGTGCCGCAAGGGATGTTTTGAGAGATCATAACGGTAAATTCATAGCAGCAAAGAATGGGAGGAGTGAGTTCTGCTTTGATGCATTTCGCGATTGAAGCATTAGCACTAAGGTTTGGGCTCAATCTTGCAAGGACAGTCAGATGCAATAAAGTTGAAGTCAATTGTACAATGTGGACATGATCACTACCATACAGGACGAGATCTCTCCTCTATTGCAAGCGCTATATTCGATGACTGTTATTTTTTTCTAGAATATGCACGAGTATGCATATCATATATTGACGGGAGAAATGAGCATAACCCTTCACCAAAGTTTGACAACCAGATAATGCCCCCGGCAAAAAACCCCACATAATGTTACAATGTTGCAAATCCACGGACTACTGAGTACTCATCCACCTCATCAAACTACTGAAGAAGTCAAGATCCCTTGTTAGAAGGCCATCACTTTCCATGTCCTGCTCTCACGATCGATGTTTCTAGTAATCCGCTGAAGTGATGGTGTGGCTCCATTGAAAACTACATTGTTTTCTTGTTTTCACATCTCCCAAAGTCCAAGTGTGATGATTACCTTGAGGTCTTTCTTTGAGCATCCATCACATCTCCTGGTGGTACACCAATCCGCAAGCCCGTCAGCCATCATAGGCATCTGATCTGGCTTTCCCAGAGCACTCTAGATCCATAACCACAAGGTTCACGTAGAAACACATGTGAGAAGAATGTGGCTGATGGTTTACACGTGTTGATACCATAGTGGGCATGCCGCTTGGTGTGGAAGGCCTAGGCGTGCAAGTCTATCAGATGTCCAGCACTGATTCCCCTTCGCAAGCCATCAGAAGAGTCGGCATTGCAGCGACACCTTTTTCTTCCACACAAAGTCTGCGTAAGGTGTGATGTCTACTATGCAACCTTCTTCTTGTAGACTCGTGTTGGGCCTCCAAGCGCACAGTTTAGTAGGACAATAGTAGATTTCCCTCAAGTGGATGACCTAAGGTTTATCAATCCGTGGGAGGCGTAGGATGAAGATGGTCTCTCTCAAACAACCCTGCAACCAAATAACAAAGAGTCTCTTGTGTCGCCAACACACCCAATACAATGTAAATTGTATAGGTGTACTAGTTCGGCGAAGAGATGGTGATACAAGTGTAATATGGATAGTAGATATAGTTTTTTGTAATCTGAAAATATAAAAATAGCAAGGTAGTAAGTGGTAAAAGTGAGCAAAAATGGTATTGCAATGCTTGGAAACAAGGCCTAGGTTCATACTTTCACCAGTGCAATTTCTCTCAACAATGATAACATAATTAGATCATATGGCAATCCCTCAATGTGCGGCAAAAGTCACTCTAAAGTTCCTATCATAGAGAACATAGGATGAAATTGCTTGTAGGGTACGAAACCACCTCAAAGTTATTCTTTCCGATCAATCCATTGAGCTATTCCTATAAGTGTCACAAACCGCCCTAGAGTTCATAGTAAAATAACACCATATGATACACATTAATCAACCCTAATGTCCCATAGATACTCCAATGTCACCACAAGTATTCGTGGGTCAATTATGCGATATGCATCAAACAACTTCAGATTCATAATATTCAATCCAACACAAAGAACCTCAAAGAGTGCCCCAAGATTCCTACCGGAGAAACAAGGACGAAAATGTGCATCAACCCTATGCATAGATTACCCCAATGTCACATCAGGAATCCGTGAGTTGAGTGCCAAAACATACATCAAATGAATCAATAGAACACCCCATTGTCACCACGGGTATCCCATGCAAGACATACATCAAGTGTTCTAAATCAATAATAGTATTCAATCCGATAATAGTGAAACCTCAAAGGTAAAACTCAATTCATCACAAGAATATAGAGGGGGAGAAACACGATATGATTCAACTATAGTAACAAAGCTTGCGGTACATCAAGATCGTGCCAAATCAAGAAGACGAGAGAGAGAGAGATATATATCAAACACATAGCTACTGCTACATACCCTCATCCCCGAGGGTGAACTATTCCCTCCTCGTCATGGAGAGCGTCGGGATGATGAAGATGGCCTCCGTTGATGGTTTCCCCCTCCGGCAGGGTGCCGGAATGGGCTCCCGATTGGTTTTTCGTGGCTACAGAGGCTTGAGGCGGTGGCACTCCCGATCTAGGTTTCTTTCCGGGGGTTTCTATATTAATAGGAATTTTTGGCGTCGGTTTCACGTCAAGGGGGTCCACGAGGCAGCGGCAAGACATGGAGATGGGCGCGCCCTCCACCCTTGTCGTTGCCTTGGGACTCTTCTAGCCCAACTCTTGTGCTTCGGGGGTCTCTTTTGGTCCATAAAAAATCACCGTAAATTTTCAGCCCATTCCTAGAACTTTTACTTCTGCACAAAAAACGACACCATGGTAGTTCTGCTGAAAACATCGCCAGTCCGGGTTAGTTCTAATCAAATCATACCAAATCATGTAAAATTGTTGTAAACATGGCATGAATACTTCATAAATTATAGATACGTTGGAGACGTATCAAGGTGCAACTTCTATCCCGACGAACTTGGCAACATAGGGTGGTCGAACAGAGAATGATCATGTCGGCTCCCAAGCCCATCTAAAGTTGTCGATGGCGTCCACATCAAGCTCAACTTCGGCAATTCTTGGCCACAAACGCCTAATGTCCTCCTCCCATGTGTTCTCCTGGATTGCCTGTGATACCATGCACGACAATCTTGTCCATGGTGCCACCATCTTGAAAACAGTCGGTGCTAAATTGATGAGGACATCACTACTATAGTTAAACCACAACCCATGCTGCTACATATATTGGAACGATTACAAAAGCTCACACACATCAATTAAATTACTAGTTACTTTCATTTCTTAGTAACGATTCTAATGTTTATGAGAATATGATGCCGCCTAAATTGGATCCATTTGCTTTGCTTAAAAATGAAGGGCCAAGCATGGTCAAGAAGGATGAACATTGGAGCATGATCAAGCATGAAGGTGATGGCACGTGCAAGGGGAACAAGAACAAAGTTCCCATAGTTGTTTTGAGCACTTTGGAACCACCATGATGACATACAAGGACATAGATGAAAATATACAAGATGACATTTCATAAATTCCGTCCATAGCTTAATATAGGTGTTATGCTACCTTATTTTGGGTAAGGCCAATGAATTTTTTGAAATACATTTAATACACTTTTGTTAGAGTCCGTATTAATAGGGAAGACGACTTAGGACATAATTTAGTCCTACCTTGCCAAGGGTGGACGAATTTACCCTGTCTCCCTATAAATACAGCCCTTAGGACGTCGTTGTAGACATGGATTTTGTTTAGATTAAAGTTTGCTGTAGTGCAATGTGTGTACTTCATTTGTATCCAACGACTAGGCCAAGACGTTTAAGAACCCAGTTTGATCAATAAAGGTTTCCTCTTTGTAATATCTAGATTGCAATCTCTGCTTCTTGCTTGTTCTTCATTTGCCTGCATGAAATAGGCCCTCGTGGTCAGGTTGATCATGCTCCGGTGTGGTCAATAACCTCTCAGTGTTGATTTAGCAATTGCTAAGGCACAACGTCTTCGTACGTTGTAATCTGTAGCGACCCGACCTCAAATGGTCAAGCCTCTGTGTATCCATGCCATCCTTGGATCAGTATGATGGCACACACTGTACATCAATGTATATATCAAAGTGCAATCACATGTATAAATAACGTAAAACTGATATGTACCTTATAAGTCTCAGCGAAAACAAACAATCGGGTGTGGAGTCCCATCAATGCTATCGGCAAGTTGAGTGTAGACCATAACGATGCATCGTAACTCTTACCCGTCGAAGAAATAGCTGCAACATGAGACGTTGCAGCCGTGTAGGTCAGTACATTGAATGTACCTGCAAGATCACAGATAAGAGAAACGGATGATGAAACTATTCTATATGCAATATGGCTTTGTGGCTTTGTGTCTGAGTTTTGTTTTGCATGAAAGCTAATTTTATTTTCCGTACAACAAAGGATAGTCCAGGAAATCTCTACTACAAAGTAGATACCTATAACTGACATGGTTCCGCCAACTGATGTCTCATAACCCATATCATCATAAGTTGCACACAATTAAGTTATCAGTCTGGTGTTGAGAGTTCCGAGATCGATCCAAGTCCATATGCTCAAATTGTCTGTAACCGGGGACACGGCTAATCGATTAGGTTTTAACCCTCTACAGAGGTTTGCACACTTTACCCGCAAGATTCGATCCCTCCCTTTTCGTCCTCACACTTCATGATGTTTGAGAACAGGACGGTCGAAACATGGTCTTCCGAAGAGTTCCTCTGACCACCGTCTGGTGCTTATCCAATCCTACCGTAGTTCTACATCTGCTAGCACCGTCCCAGCCAGAATCACAACTAAGGTCAACCAAGCCAGAGCCCATAGTGAGTTGCGGTTGCACAGGTAAGCTTCTGGGCATGAAGTATTCTTTCGTCTCTTTGAGTCTGGGTGAAGCCTTCCACAAGATGTCATGGTGCTTCTCCATGCATCCCGACCATCCACTGGTTACTCCAGGGTGCCCATCAAATCCATCCTTCACCCAGTAGTGTGTACTAAATTCTTGTCTCGAGTCTCGAAATCTTGAGGTCTTGAAGTCCTGAAGATGCAGTCCTTGCCGATGCCATCATGAAGTTGTCGCCATTGACATAGGGGGTCCTTCATACTCACACCACTCCCGAGCACTCATACCAACCCCGTCTACTATAGCATAGCATTTAAACTACATAACGTCCCGAGCTTGATAATAGGGAGATGGGTTCCTACCTCATGTATTCTACTCAACTACAAGAAGTCAATAACACTACTAGAGGGATGGTTGAAAGGTGTGCTACTACATGCAAATAAAACATAGGTATGAAAAACATGGTCAAAGTGAACTTGCCTGGTATAACTTGATGAAGATTATAACGCTCTCAGAATAATTACTTGGTAGAACTATTCGTCACTCCGATGAAATCTATAATAACAAACATGACATTCACATAAGCATACATTCTAGCAAACAACAATTCTATCAATAACATTAACACTCAATAAAAACAAAGATAAACTCAATAATAAAACTCAAATAAATTCCAACAAAAACTTCAAGTAAAACAACAAAGAAACTATTACAGAAAAGTCTAAGACTCTACTACAAACATCTAATATAGTTTTGCCCTAAGTAAAAACTTAACAGCAAATAAAACTCTAAACTAATAAATTAACAGAAAAGTAAAATAGAGTTTTTCTCTAAAATAACAGAAAGATTTTTTCAAAAACTTTTCTTAGCCAAAAGAAACAATTAAAAAGCTTTTATAAAACTCTATTTATGACCAAGTCAAGTTTTCTTACAAAACTAAAGAAAATATTTTTTAAATAAAATAAAATTTTCTTCTATTGACTAATAGAAACAAAGTAAAACTCGTCAAAGGTTACAAAAATAAATAATTGAAAACAAATAAAAACAAAAGAAGTAAAGCTAAAACAAAAACAAAGTCAAAACATGCCCTGTTTTGCAAAACCCTAATTTAAATTAACATAAAAATAAAATACTAAATACTAATGGATAGGCAAAGGTCCTAGTGACCGGGAGAAAAAAGAATCAATTGAAAATACTTTGTAAAACTCAAAATATGAGCAAAATAGTATTTTGAACAAATTTTATCAAATTCAAATTTAAGCTACTCAAATTTGAAATCCAATTGTACAAACAGAAACTTTCATAAATTTTGAACCTAATGCAAAAATAATCGCTCAATTTGGATCTAAAACACAAAAGATATAGCAAATCTAAAACAGAAACTAATATGAAAATAAAACAGAACAGAAAAACACTAAAACTCCGCGGGTGGACTAGTGGCCACGTGGCAGGCTGTGGTTTGATACGTCTCCAACGTATCTATAATTTTTATTGTTCCATGCTATTATATTATCTGTTTTGGATGTTAATGGGCTTTATTTTACACTTTTATATTATTTTTTGGACTAACCTATTAACCCAAGGCCCAGTGCAAATTGCTGTTTTTGCCTATTTCAGTGTTTCGCAGAAAAGGAATATCAAGCGGAATCCAAACGGAATGAAACCTTCGGAAACGTGATTTTTGGTACAAATGTGATCCAAAGGACTTGGAGTGGACGTCAAGAAATGGATGAGGAGTCCACGAGGCAGGGGGCGCGCCTACCCCCTGGGCACGCCCTCCCCCCTTGTGGCTCAACCGACCTACTTCTTCCTCCTATATATACTCATATACCCTGAAAACATCGAGGATCACCACGAAACCCTATTTCCATCACCGCAACCTTCTGTACCCAAGAGATCCCATCTTGGGGCCTTTTTCGGAGCTCTGCCGGAGGGGGAAACGATCAGGGAGGGCCTTTACATCAACTCCATGGCCCCTCCGATGACGTGTGAGTAGTTTACTTCAGACCTTCGGGTCCATAGTTATTAGCTAGATGGCTTCTTCTCTCTCTTTGAATCTCAATACAAAGTTCTCCTCGATCTTCTTGGAGATCTATTCAATGCAACTCTTTTTGCGGTGTGTTTGTTGAGATCCGATGAATTGTGGGTTTATGATCAAGTCTATCTATGAACAATATTTGATTCTTCTCTGAAATCTTTTATGTATGATTGGTTATCTTTGCAAGTCTCTTTGAATTATCAGTTTGGTTTGGCCAACTAGATTGATCTTTCTTGCAATGGGAGAAGTGCTTAGCTTTCGGTTCAATCTTGCGGTGCTCGATCCCAGTGACATAAAGGGAAACGACATGTATTATATTGTTGCCATCGAGGATAACAGGATGGGGTTTATATCATATTGCTTGAGTTATCCCTCTACATCATGTCATCTTACCTAATGCGTTACTCCGCTCTTATGAACTTAATACTCTAGATGCATGCTGAATAGCGGTCGATGTGTGGAGTAATAGTAGTAGATGCAGGCAAGAGTCGGTCTACTTGTCACGAACGTGATGCCTATATTCATGACCATGCCTAGATATTCTCATAATTATTCACTTTTCTATCAATTGCTCGACAGTAATTTGCTCACCCACCGTAATACTTATTCTCTCTTGAGAGAAGCCACTAGTGAAACCTATGGCCCCCGGGTCTATTTTCCATCATATAAGTTTCCAATCTATTTTATTTTGAAATCTTTACTTTTAATCTATATCATAAAAATACCAAAAATATTTATCTTATTATTATTATCTCTATCAGATCTCACTCTCGTACGTGACCGTGAAGGGCTTGACAACCCCTTTATCGTGTTGGTTGTGAGGTTCTTATTTGTTTGTGTAGGTACGAGGGACTTGCATGTGGCCTCCTACTGGATTGATACCTTGGTTCTCAAAAACTGAGGGAAATACTTATGCTACTTTGCTGCATCACCCTTTCCTCTTTAAGGGAAAACGAACGCAATACTCAAGAGGTAGCAAGAAGGATTTTTGGCGCCGTTGCCGGGGAGTCTACGCATATGTCAAGACATACCAAGTACCCATCATAAACTCTTATCCATCGCATTACATTATTTGTCATTTCCCTCTTGTTTTCCTCTCCCCCACTTCACACTTACCATTTTATTTGCCCTCTTTTTCCGTTTGCTTTTTGTTTTGCTTGCTTCGTCATTATGGCTAGTCCTTTATCTACTCCTTTGTCTCCCGAGAACAAGGTCCTTAATTTTAAACAAAGGGAGGGAGAAAATCTAAAAGATGCTTGGTACAGAATTTGCAATGCGCAAAATAGATCTACTAGGAAGCAATCTACTTCCGTTCTTCTTTGCAATTTTTATGTAGGCATCATTCCTTGGAATAGATATATTCTTGATACCATTACCGGAGGAAATTTCTTGGGTAGCCACACTTTTGATTCTTATAATGCTATGATAGATTTATTTGGTACATCACCTCTCTTGGTTAATGGAACTATGTTAACTTTGGAACATGTTATGCAATGGCTCGATATTATTGAAAATAAAATTGCCACTATTGAATTGATTGAGAATTTGGATAAAAAGATCCACAACCAAATTACCCAATATGGATCTAAGGTAGGAGTCATTCTGAAAAGTTTTAAAGAAAAAGAACCCGTAGTGAATGAAAGAATAGATCAAGATTCCGAAAGAATTGATAAGCTTGAGGGTATTATTACCAACTTAGGGTCCGCTTTTTCTGCTGTAAGTAATACTTCAAATCCTCCTACCAAAGTTGCCAAACTAATGTACGTTCCTAAAAATAAGGGTGAAACTTCTAGTAAGGAAAATGCGGATCTCAAATCCATAAGTGTTCACCCCAACTTTCTCGCTATCATTAAGGAACCTTTTGCTACAAAAGATTTTCTTGATTTCTTGCCTAAGAGTTTGTTAATTAATAAAACGAAGGAAATCCCCAAGGTTTATAAGTGTTCTATTGAAGAATTGCATACCAAAGATGACAATACCTAGATCTATACTTGCTTTTATGCCTAGCTAGGGGCGTTAAACGATAGCGCTTGTTGGGAGGCAACACAATTTTATTTTTGTTCCTTGCTTTTTGGTTCTGTTAGTAATAAATAATTCATCTAACCTCTGTTTAGATTTGGTTTTATGCTTTTAATCAGTGTTTGTGCCAAGTAGAACCTTTGGGAAGACTTGGGGAAAGTCTTTGCGATCTTGCTGTAAAAACAGAAACTTTAGCGCTCACGAGATTTGCTGCAATTTTTTACTGGAGAGTGCTATTTAGTTAATTCTTTTTGCAGATGATTAATAGATAAATTCCACACGTCCAGAAATTTATTTTCGAATTTTTGGGGTTCCATATTTATTGGAAACCTACAGATTACTACAGACTGTTCTGTTTTTCGTAGATTCTGTTTTTCGTGTGTTGTTTGCTTATTTTGATGAATCTATGGCTAGTAAGAAAGTTTATGAACCATAGAAAAGTTGGAATATAGTAGGTTTAACACCAATATAAATAAATAATGAGTTCATTACAGTACCTTGAAGTGGTGCTTTGTTTTCTTTTACTAACGGAGCTCACAAGATTTTCTTTTAAGTTTTGTGTTGTGAAGTTTTCAAGTTTTGGGTAAAGATTTGATGGATTATGGAACAAAGAGAGGCAAGAGCCTAAGCTCGGGGATGCCCAAGGCACCCAAGGTAAAATCCAAGGACAACCAAAAGACTAAGCTTGGGGATGCCCCGGAAGGCATCCCCTCTTTCGTCTTCGTCCATCGGTAACTTTACTTGGAGCTATATTTTTATTCTCCACATGATATGTGTTTTGCTTGGAGCGTCTTGTATGATTTGAGTCTTTGATTTTTAGTTCATCACAATCATCCTTGCTGTACACACCTTTTGGGAGAGACACACATGAATCGGAATTTATTAGAATACTCTATGTGCTTCACTTATACCTTTTGAGCTAGATAATTTTGCTCTAGTGCTTCGCTTATATCTTTTAGAGCATGGTGGTGGTTTTATTTTATAGAAATTATTGATATCTCATGCTTCACTTATATTATTTTGAGAGTCCCTTAGAACAGCATGGTAATTTGCTTTGGTTGTGAATTTAGTCCTAATATGATAGGCATCCAAGATCGGTATAATAAAAACTTTCATAGAAAATGCATTGAGTACTAGGAGAAGTTTGATACTTGACAATTGTTTTGATATATAAAGGTGGTAATATTAGAGTGTGCTAGTTGAGTAGTTGTGAATTTGAGAAATACTTGCGTTGAAGTTTGCAAGTCCCGTAGCATGCACGTATGGTGACTGTTGTGTAACAAATTTGAAACATGAGGTGTTATTTGATTGTCTTCCTTATGAGTGGCGGTCGGGGACGAGCGATGGTATTTTCCTACCAATCTATCCCCTAGGAGCATGTGCGTAATGCTTGGTTTTTCATGACTTGTAGATTTTTGCAATAAGTATGTGAGTTCTTTATAACTAATGTTGAGTCCATGGATTATACGCACTCTCACCCTTTCCATCATTGCTAGCCTCTTCGGTACCGTGCATTGCCCTTTCTCACCTTGAGAGTTGGTGCAAACTTCGGCGGTGCATCCAAACCCCGTGAGATGATACGCTCTGTCACACATAAACCTCCTTATATCTTCCTCAAAACGGCCACCATACCTACCTATTATGGCATTTCCATAGCCATTCCGAGATACATTGCCATGAAACTTTCCACCGTTCAATTTATCATGACACACATCATCATTGTCATATTGCCTTGCATGATCATGTAGTTGACATCGTATTTGTGGCAAGGCCACTGTTCATAATTTTTCATACATGTCACTCTTGATTCATTGCCCTTCCCGGTACACCACCGGAGGCATTCATATAGAGCCATACTTTGTTCTAGTATCGAGTTGTAATCATTGAGTTGTAAATAAATGGAAGTGTGATGATCATCATTAATAGAGGATTGTCCCAAAAAAAGAGAAAGGCCTAATAAAAAAGGAAGGCCCCAAAAAATATATAAAAGTGGGCAATGCTACTATCCTTTTTTCCACACTTGCGCTTCAAAGTAGCACCATGATCTTTATGGTAGAGAGTCTCTTGTTTTGTCACTTTCTTATACTAGTGGGATTTTTTCATTATAGAACTTGGCTTGTATGTTCCAACAATGGGCTTCCTCAAATGCCCCAGGTATTCGTGAGCAAGCAAGTTGGATGCACACCCACTTAGTTTCTTTTGTTGAGCTTTCATACATTTATAGCTCTAGTGCATCCGTTGCATGGTAATCCCTACTCCTTTAATTGACATCAATTGATGGGCATCACTCTAGCCCATTGATTATCCGCGTCGATGTGAGGCTTTCTCCTTTTTTGTCTTCTCCACATAACCCCCATCATCATATTCTATTCCACCCGTAGTGCTATATCCATGCCTCATGCTCATGTATTGTGTGAAAGTTGAAAAAAGTTTGAGATTACTAAAGTGTGAAACAATTTCTTCGCTTATCATCAGGGTTGTGCATGATGAGAGCATTCTTGTGTGACGAAAATGGAGCATGACCAAGCTATACAAATTTGTAGGGATGAACATTCTTTTGCCATGTTATTTTGAGAAGACATAATTTCTTAGTTAGTATGCTTGAAGTATTATTATTTTTATGTCAAACTTTTGTCTTGAATCTTTTGGATCTGAATATTCATGCCACAATAAAGAGAATTACATTGAGAATTATGTTAGGTAGCATTCCACATCAAAAATTTTGTTTTTATCATTTACCTACTCGAGGACGAGCAGGAATTAAGCTTGGGGATGCTTGACACGCCTCCAACGCATCTATAATTTTTGATTGTTCCATGCTATTATATTATCTGTTTTGGATGTTAATGGGATTTATTTTCACTTTTATATTATTTTTGGGACTAACCTATTAACCCAAGGCCCTATGCAAATTGTTGTTTTTTTGCCTATTTCAGTGTTTCGCAGAAAAGGAATATCAACCAGAATCCAAACGGAATGAAACCTTCGGAAACGTGATTTTTGGAACAATCGTGATCCAGAGGACTTGGAGTGAATGTCAAGAAACGGACGAGGAGTACACGAGGCAGGGGGCGCGCCTACCCCCTGGGCGCGCCCTCCCCCCTCGTGGCTCAACCGACCTACTTCTTCCTCCTGTATATACTCATATACCCTGAAAACATCGAGGAGCACCATGAAACCCTATTTCCACCGCCGCAACCTTCTGTACCCAAGAGATCCCATCTTGGGGCCTTTTCCGGAGCTTCGCCGGAGGGGGCAACGATCACGGAGGGCCTTTACATCAACTCCATGGTCCCTCCGATGATGTGTGAGTAGTTTACTTCAGACCTTCGGGTCCATAGTTATTAGCTATATGGCTTCTTCTCTCTCTTTGAATCTCAATACAAAGTTCTCCTCGATCTTCTTGGAGATCTATTCGATGTAATTCTTTTTGCGGTGTGTTTGTCGAGATCCGATGAATTGTGGGTTTATGATCAAGTCTATCTATGAACAATAGTTGATTCTTCTCTGAAATCTTTTATGTATGATTGGTTATCTTTGCAAGTCTCTTCGAATTATCAGTTTGGTTTGGCCTACTAGATTGATCTTTCTTGCAATGGGAGAAGTGCTTAGCTTTGGGTTCAATCTTGCGGTGCTTGATCCTAGTGACAGAAAGGGAAACGACACATATTGTATTGTTGCCATCAAGGATAAAAAGATGGGGTTTATATCATATTGCTTGAGTTTATCCCTCTACATCATGTCATCTTACCTAATGTGTTACTCTGTTCTTATGAACTTAATACTCTGGATGCATGCTGGATAGCGGTCGATGTGTGGAGTAATAGTAGTAGATGCAGGCAGGAGTCGGTCTACTTGTCACAGACGTGATGCCTATATACATGACCATGCCTAGATATTCTCATAATTATTCACTTTTCTATCAATTGCTCGACAGTAATTTGTTCACCCACCGTAATACTTATGCTATCTTGAGAGAAGCCACTAGTTAAACCTATGGCCCCCGGGTCTATTTTCCATCATATAAGTTTCCAATCTATTTTATTTTGCAATATTTACTTTTAATCTATATCATAAAAATACCAAAAATATTTATCTTATTATTATTATCACTATCAGATCACACTCCCGTAAGTGACCGTGAAGGGCTTGACAACCCCTTTATCGCATTGGTTGTGAGGTTCTTATTTGTTTGTGTAGGTACGAGGGACTTGCGTGTGGCCTCCTACTGGATTGATACCTTGGTTCTCAAAAACTGAGGGAAATACTTACGCTACATTCCTGCATCACCCTTTCCTCTTCAAGGGAAAACCAATGCAGTGCTCAAGAGGTAGCATGGTTGGCTGGCGGCTGTGCGCTGCAGAAGCTAACGGGCGGACAACCCTTAAATAAGAGTTTCGGTGCAATGCGACTAACAGAGAAAAACCGTTGGCTCGGTTCGACTAAATCGCATTAAAAAACCGTAACTAAAACTGGTCTAATAATAAAACCTAACCGTTTAGATTAGATCTAGTCTAGGGCGTTCGTGCGCGATCGTACGGAGGATAAGAGCTAGCGGCTTACAAGGATGGCTGGTCGAGGTCGACGATGAGGTGGCTCGGGCGTTAGAGGCGGAGGTGCTCCGGCCCTCGTCGGCGGTGGCCGGGAGGTCAGTTGGGTGCGGCACTTCACGCCGCTCTCGTAGGTGGTGTTGGTGGAGCTCGGGGTTGACGGACGGCGGCAGGGTGACGACGATAGAGCTTGGATGCTCTGTAAACTCCGGTGAGGGCACGTGAGCTCGGTGAAGTTTCTGTGGAGGAAGAGGAGGCACAAGGACATGTCAAAACGGAGCGCGACAAGGAGGGTAACCAACGGGGGGAGGAAGGGGCCTCGGGGTGGCTTACTGGCGACATACGCAACGACGGAGGTAGTCGGCTCCAGCGAGATCCAAAAGACGTGGGCGAGAGCTATGGTGAAGTTTGGCGTCGGGGTTAAAGGGGGTCGCGAGAGGAGGGTCAAGGGGTTTTATAGGGTGTACGCGTGCGCGAGGGGAAGGCTCGAGATCACGGTCCCGAGGAAATCGGGATACGGCGGCGGGTGCACGTACTCTAGCTTGGGCAAGGGGAAGAAGAAGGAGGCGGGGCCCACTGTCAGCGACAGAGGTGAGCGAGGGAGGGGATCAGGCAGCCGATGGGAAAGCGGCTGCCGCGCGCGAGAGGGAAAAGGGTCGGCCTGGTGCGGTAGGGCAGTGGGCCTCGGGCGTTTTTTAAAACACAGCAAGGAAAACTAAAACAAAGTAAATATACAAAAAATTATATATAGGCATATTATATATCGAAATGTTTAGAAAACGAAATACTAAAAGATGAATATTTCTAAAAGGTCAAATAAACCACACAAAAATTCAAATAAAACAGATAGTGCTACAGTTGCAATAAAACCCAATAAAAATCATATTCAAAATACCATAATGATTTCAAAATTATTTTCTCCTAATTTCCCATTGAAGGGAATCATTTTACCTTTATTTCCATTCATTTATTTTTAGGAGAAAAATAATATGATTAAAAGCCAAATAACTCCAATTTGAAAGTGAGTTTCAAAATAACTTTAACTGGACTTTCAATTTGATTCTTTTAAACTTCCAACTCATATTTCATATGATTTGAAGAAGTCATTTTATCTTCTCTCGTGAAAATCATTGAGTTGGATAAGGTTTCTGAATTTGAAATATTTCCAAATGCAATTCAAATCTTTTCAAAATCCTTTTCATTTATTTAAATGGAAGAAGTCATATCATCTTCACTGTAGGGTTTTGTGATGAAATGAATTTGAATTCATGGAGATCATAAATGCAAAGAGAAATGTTTGGGAAGGTCATTTCATTCCCTCTCATTCAATTTTCAAAAAAGTTTCAAATTGCACTCAATTTCACTAAATCATTCACACAACAATCAAACAAACAATCGAAACTAATTATTTAATATAACATTCCAAAATTTGGAATTTTGGGATGTCACATAATCGATTGTCAAAATCTACTCCACTAAAAATGATAGTTACCATCTTATTGAAAGAAGGGACACCTTTGCCTCTATCAAGTGGTATCAGATTTCTAGGTTGCTCGTTTAAATTTTACTAATTTTTCGTAGTCTAGACCACATTTGTTTTCATACCTAAAGTCCACGAAAAAGCCACACAAAAAATAGGGTTAGTTCATCATACCTGAACCAATCTGAGCCTTTGCATAATATTTTTTGTTTTTTGCTTTGTTGAATTTGCGGTTGCCAATCCGAGTTGTTGGTCTTAGCGTCTAGTTACCTTAGAGTTCGAGTTCTGGTCATAGGTTTTCACGCCGCCGCATCATCTTCGTTGCCACTGCCACACACCATCACCACATATCTGTTGCCAATCCGAGTCCATATACAACCACCGCATATCCACTGCCAATCTGAGTCCATATACAACCACTGCATATCCGCCACCAATCCGAGTCCATACACAACCACCGCATATCCGCCGGCAATCTAAGTCCATATACAACCACCACATATCCTCCACCAATCTGAGTCCATATACAACCACCACATTGATAATCCACAAGTATAGGGGATCGTTCATAACATTTTTCATTAAATAAGAGTGTCTAACCCAACAAGGAGCTAAAGGTAGAACAAATATTCCGTTAAGTTCTATTGACCACCGATACAACTCTATGCACGCTCAATGTTTGCTTTACCTAAAACAAGAATAAAACTAGAAGTACTTTGTAGGTGTGGATAGGTTTGCAAGATAATAAAGAATGTGAAAATAAAAGTTAGGTGTTGTTTAAATTAAGAAGCAATTAACATAGTAAAACGAGTGTGGTTTAGTGGTGGTAGGATTTGCGGAATTGTGCCTTAGCAATTGATTATGTTACTAGACCGATAGCAAGTTTTTATGTGGGAGAGGCCATTGCTAGCATGTCATCCCTTACTTGGAACTCCATGCACTTATGATTGAAACTATTAGCAAGCATCCGCAACTACTAACGTTCATTAAGGTACAACCCAACCATAGCATTCTTCTTTGTTCTCTTCTGTTTCGCGTCCCCAGATCTGGCCGAAAACCGTTTCTTAAATATCCAGAGATCCACAACTCCGAATGCGCTAAGATTTGAACATGATTTTTTCCGGATATAAGTTTCCTTGCACCCAAAGTAGAGCTCCAAGCGACGTTCAAGGAGGGCACAAGACACCTGGGCATGCCTGGGGCATGGGGCGTGCCCTGGTGTATCTTGGGAGCTATGAGCCCCCGCTTGCGTTGATTCCACCTCCCTAAAATCCCAAATATTCCAAAATAATTCTCCATAATTTTTTATCGCGTTTGGACTTTGTTTGATATGGATATTCTGGGAAACAAAAAACATGCAAAAAAGTGGAACTGGCACTGGGCACTGGATCGATATGTTAGTCTAATAAATCATATAAAATGTTGCCAAAAGTATGTAAAAGTTGTATAATATTGGCATGGAACAATCAAAAATTATAGATACAACGGAGACGTATCAGCATCCCCAAGCTTAATTCCTGCTCATCCTCGAGTAGGTAAATGATAAAAAGATAATTTTTTATGTAGAATGCTACCTAGCATAATCTTGATCACATGTCTAATCATGTCATTAATATTAAGACATGAGTGATTCAAAGAAATAGTCTATAATTTGACATAAAGACATCATACTCAGGCATCCCAACAAACAATCGTGTCTTTCAAAATATCAACGCTTAAAGAAGCTATTCCTACAAAATCATATAGTCTTATCATGCTCCATCGGTGTCAGCCAAGCAATTGGTTCATAATTTTTAATGCGCTTCAGCTTTTTCGACCCCCACGCAATACATGAGTGCAAGCATGGACATAGCACTATCGGTGGAATAGAGTATGATGACAGGGATAAATATCAAAAAAGTAAGAAAGTCTCACATCGACGCGGCTAACCAACGGGCTATGGAGATTCCCATCAATTGATATCAATGCGAGGAGTAGGGATTGCCATGCAACGAATGCACTAAGAGCTATAAGTGTATGGAAGCTCAACATGAAAACTAAGTGGGTGTGCGTCTAACTCTATAATTACAAATTATCACTAATATATGAAAGTGACAACATAAGAGACTCTCTATATAAAAACAAGGTGCTACTCTGAAGCACAAGTGTGGAAATAGCATGCCCCTTCTCTCTTTTCTCTTTTTTTCCTTTTCTTCTTTTTCTTTACTTTTTCTTGGGCACTTTTTGGCCTCACTTTTTATTTTTTATATTTGTCCAGAACCTCATCCCGACTTGTGGGGGAATCATAGTTTCCATCATCCTTTCCTTACTGGGATATGCTCTAATAATGAATAATGATGATCATCACACTTCTATTTACTTACAACTCAAAAGAAATAAAAAATACAACTCTATACCTAGAACAAAGTATGACTTTACATGAATGCTTCTGGCAGTGTACCAGGATGTGCAATGATCTAGCGTAACAATGATATCAGAAAACGGACAAGCCATGAAAATATCATGCTAGCTATCTTACGATCATGCAAAGCAATATGACAATGAATGCTCAAGTCATCAAAACGGAAGCGGTGGAAGTTGCATGGCAATATATTTCGGAATGGCTATGGAAAGGCCATAATAGGTAGGTATGGTGGCTATTTTGAGGAAGATATAATAAGGCTTATGTGTGATAGAGCGTATCATATCACGGGGTTTGGATGCACCAGCGAAGTTTGCACCATGTCTCGGGGTGAGAAAGGGCAATGCACAGTACCATAGAGGCTAGCAAATTGCGGATAAGTAAGAGTGCATATAATCCATGGACCCATCATAGTCATAAAGAACTCATATACTTATTGCAGAAGTTTATTAGCCCTCGAAGCAAAGTACTACTACGCATGCCCCTAGCGGGAGGTTGGTAGGTGTTAACCTGTAACATCCCAATTTTCAATTTGGATGTTATCATTTAGATCATTCATATGCATCCATGATTTATGCATTTTTTCTCATTTGATTTATTCCAAATTTTTGATCCTAGAAACCTTAAGCAACTCAAGGACCAATTAAGAGAGTTGGAGGTTTTCTCAAAAATCCACTTTTGAATTTTCAAAATTGGCAAATTGGATCAAAGTGATTTATTCAAAATATTTTTCCAATTATTTCAAATAAATAAAATAAAGAGATAAGATAAAAGGACTTCTTCAAAAAAACGAAGAAATATTGGAAATTAAATTTTTAATAAAAATATATTTTATTGGATTTTATTTGCATGTTTATTTATTCTTATTAGTACTAAAAAGTTTATTTTTATTTTAGGCATTTAGGTCCAGAAAAATGTTCACCTAAGCCCATTTAATTAGGAGGACAATGTGAATTTTTTCAGGAAATTTTATAAATATATTTATTATGTTTTTCGTATTTTTTGCATCTTTGAAAAAATGTTAAAAAAAAATTTGGGCCGACCGAACTGGGCCGCGCCCAGCCCAGCCGGCCCAAGCCGCGCGCCGCCTCCGTCTCCAAGCTCGGGATGAAGTGCCGAGCGATCCCGCCAACACCGCCCGTGTCTGCCTCGGGCACGCCTCCCGCTGCCGCCTTTGTTTGCCCCTTCCCCAAGCCGCCGCACCCTTCCCCTCCTTTAAATACCCGGCCCCGGCCCCCTCTCTTCACAACAGCGGGCGCAGCCGCCGCCGCAAGCCATCGCCCCGCACCGCAGCAGCCACCGCCGCCGGAGCCGCCGCCGTCCGCCGCCTCGCCTCGCCCGAGCCGTCACCGTGCCGC
>NC_041390.1:220885283-221021854 GCF_002162155.2 Triticum dicoccoides | reverse complement strand
CGCCGGAGAGCCGTCACCGCCGACGCCGAACCGAGAAAAGCCGCTGTAACCGCCGCCAAACTGCCCGGTTCTTTTTTTTTTTGTTTTCCTTCTAAAACCCGATCGGTTAGTTATTTTAGTTGTTTAGCAAATGTTCGTTCGTTTAGGTTCTATATTGAACATATTCGATAGATTAGTTTCGGCAGCAAACGTTCATTCGGTAGATTTCTCTTTTTATTTTAGTTTTCTACCAGGAACCTATCTGTTAGGTTTATTTTACAGATTAGTCCATGTTCTTCAAACGATCACAACTTTTTACTCATTTGTCCAAATTCGATGAAACTAACGACAAATTCTTTGTTATGATCCCCTCTATCCAGGTAACCACTTAAACAATATTTTGAAAGTTTAATTTTTTCAAGCTGACTCTTTTGATCATAACTTGAGTTTCGTAACTCCGATTTGGTTGATTCTTTTTGCAAATCAAAACTCTTGACCTAACCTTTCTGTTAAGATCTAATTCACATAATTTAGGTACCATTTGAAATTGTTTTATATTTGAAAGTGTTATTCGCTTATTTCTAAGTTTTCCGGATCTTTTTCTTCGATTTTCTTTGCAGCTTCATGCTTGAGTGCTTATGGATGCTATTGTTTGTCTACAATAGATTTTCCGGAGTTCTAAGCTTGCTACTATGAATCTCTAGGGTTTTCCGATCGTTAGCAAGGCAAGCTACACTTTGATCATACTCTTTCATACCTAGTTTTATTATGCATTGGTTATACCCTTAAATATTGCATGAGTAGGATTGGGAACATGTGGTTATTGCATGAGGTAGGAACCTATTACCTTTAATCACCCCGGGAATATACGTTACGCTTATATTGCTTAGCCATGCTCGTAGACGGGGATTGATATGTGAGAATCATGCAAGTTGTGAGAGTTAATAATTAAGGATAACTTAAGGTGGCAACTTTAATACACATGTGGGTTGATTGGTTGCGGGCACCTGGAGAATCCAGTGTTGTCCTAGGAGATCCCGGAGTACTCGTGTGATCATCCTATGGAATGCCACCCAGGCTCAAAGGGATCATATAATTATTCATGCCTAGAAACTTCCGTGTGCAGCCACAAGCCATTATGGGCTTTGACATAGTTGAGTAAGTTGTGTGACCTCTTTTAGTGGTGGACTAGCAGATGTAGGGGAAAGTAGGTGTACCAGTCTACCCATAGTAAAGAGTTAATGCTTCAGAAATACCGTGTCTTGATCTTCCGATCATGGAGGTGGTAGAGTCTTGTGGAGGAAAGTGCGCAACCTCTGCAAAGTGTACAAATTAATCATGATTAGCCGTGTCCCCGGTTATGGACATCTTGAGTATCTAGAAGTGGATTATTTGTTGATCTCATCATTCTGTCAAATGAAATTGTTGGGTTAACATTTATTACTTGGTAATCTTGGGATTGAGTTGGAGGAACCTTCTCAATAATGGCATAAACTTGGTAGTAAAATAAAATTTATTCCTTAGTTGTAGGAAAAAATTAGCTTTATGCAAACATCAAACTTAGAGCCTCCACCAGCCAAATATGCATGTAGTGATAGTTATTGCTCATTATTGCTCTATAGTATGATCTTGTCAGCATATTCCATGTGCTGACCTACACGGTTGCAACGTCTTTGTAGAATTTCCAGACGAGGGTTAAGGTGTGATAGGTCGTTGTCGTGCACTCAATTTTGTCATGGAGTTGGATGGACTCATTTATCTTCGAAGCTTCCGCAGTTATTTTATTTAGTTGGCCTTCAACCATATTTATGTAATAAGTACACTTTATGACACCCTCGATGTAATAAGTATGTGATTGAACTCTGTTATAAATCCTCGAGTACTGTGTGTGTCAGCATAACGATCCAGGGATGACACTTAAGCACAGAGACTTTGATCCATTGGGATCGTGTCGCTACAAGATGGTATTAGAGCACACGCTGACTGTAGGATGCAGCCACTATGAAAAGCCACATGATACTCTTCTCTACTCATTTCTAATCCTTCTCTATTTCTACACTATAGATGTCAGACCCCAGGAACAAGTTCACTCAGCCTGATGACGACACCCCTTTCGGACGACACTTGAAGGAAGTCACGAGGAACCTGAACATTGGCATACCAAACTTCACCGGAACCTTCAGTGCAACTTTACCAGAAGAGGAGCGCTGGAAGATACAAGTTTGTGTTCCTGGAAGGACTTCCGCATCAACTATCGAGCCCATCGAGTTTTCCTTTGATGCACCAACCTAGAGCCCAGGAAAGAGTATGGCCGCCCACATCACCATTGGACGCATATGCGAGGTGTACAACAAGGATCTTAAGTACATCATCTACGAGATATGCGGACACCGGGATGAACAATGGGAGATGATTCGCACCAGGAAGGATGGAACTATTGTAGCCTACATACAGGAGATGAACTAGCACATTCATTTATATGAGAATCAGATGTGCACTATCATGATGGATAGGTGATGACCCGGAACATGGAGATAGAAGAGGAACTCAAGGCAACCCGCGATGGATATGAAGAGGAAATAACTGTGCTATTGGAGCAGAATAAAGACCTGAGGAAGAAGCTAGGAGTACCCGTGATGAAACCAGAACCTGAAGTGGACATTCGTTCGGAAGACTACATCATACTAGATGACACAGACACCGACAGTGATGATGAAGAAGACAGTGATGATGAGGACAACGGTGATTTTGAAGACGAAGCTGGAGCGTATATTATTGAGTCTTCCACCGATCAAAACTTCTAGTCAACCACCATATTACTATTAGAATTCTTCCAAGTAGTCAGAAATCGTTCGTGAAAGTTTGTAATAGTAGCTTAGATCGATTGTATGAATCTTGTTTGAAATTGAGTGATGTGAATTGAATATGTTTGTCTCCTATGCATATGGGTAGTGAAATCTCTCATTAGACCTTATTCTATTCCGTTCTCTCACCCCTCTAACCTATCAGATGCCTCCGAGATGTGACCCCGGATTCACTTTCCTGCCTGATCTCACCCAGTTGATCTAGCAGCAGAATGCTTTGATGCAGATGCTCGTCCAGAACCAAGGCAACAACAACAACCCACCACAACCACCACCACCCCCAGTTGACAACCTAGCCCATCTCCTAAGGTTGAATCCGCCAGTGTTCTCTAGCAGCACCGAGACGATTGTCGCTGATGACTGGCTCCGCAAGATCGGAAGAGAGCTGACCACCGCTGGATGCATGGATGTGGAGAAGGTGCGCTTTGCCGCACATCAGCTTAGTGGACCCGCAGCCTCATGGTGGGAGAACTACACCACCACCTTCCCCGTGGCCAATGTGACATGGGGTCAATTTCAGCAGGCTTTCCGCCCCGCACATGTCTCAGCTAGAGCCATGAGTCTGAAGAAGCGTGAGTTTCACAACTTACGTCAGGGAAATCATACTGTGGGGCAGTACATGGAGGAGTTCAGCAAGTTAGCACGCTACGCCCGAAATGATGTGGCCACAGATGCCGCAAAGCAGGAGAAATTTCTTGAGGGACTCAATGATGAGCTGAGTATGTAGTTGATGGTGGCAACTTTCACCAACTACCAGGAGCTGGTAGACAGGGCCCTCATGATCGAAGGCAAGCAGCAACAGATAGAGAACTACAAATGGAATTATGGATAGGGGAAGTACAACCGTGGAGCTTAGCAAAAGCCCCGCAATTCCCCATACTCGAGAGCACACACTCATCATACCCATGGAGGACATAACCATGGAGGCCATTCTCACAATGGAGGAAATTCACACAACCACAGTGGCCCTAAGAATGGTAATGGGAGTGGAAGAAACAACAGTTAGAGCCATTCCAACCCAGAAACCCCCGCCAAGAAGGATCTGAGTCACATTACTTGTTTCAAGTGCGGGAAGACCAGACACTATGCCACCGAGTGTCCTAAAGCAAATAATGGGAATGGCAATGGAAGCTCAGGAAAGAAGACAAATCCTTTCACTAGAGGTCAAGTGAATCACATCAACGTGGAGGAAGTTGATGAGCAGCCTGACGCAGTTATTGGTAAGTTTTTGATTAAGTCATTTACAACCCTTGTTCTTTTTGACACTGGTGCATCACATTCATACATATCAAGGGCATTTGTGGACAAGTTTAAGTTTCCATCCGTAGCCCTTAAGTCAGCTATGTTAGTGAGTTCACTAGGAGTGGAGTATATGGCTAGCCAGGGATGTTTTCAGTTGCCGTTGACCATTGGTAGGCATGTTTTTTCCACAAACCTCATTATTCTGGAATCACAAGGATTGGATGTGATACTAGGCATGGATTGGCTATCGAAGAACGTGGGAAACATCGATTGTGCTAGTAAGTCTATCCTTCTCACCACCCTAGAGGGAAAACAGATCAAGTATGTGTCTAGGCATGTGCCAAGGAGGACTCAAGTGAATTCCCTTTCAAGAGTTGTCCAGGATGAAGTGCCAGTTGTGAAATATTATCCCGATGTATTCCCGGATGAACTACTAGGCATGCCACTAGACCGAGACATAGAGTTTATGATCGAGTTGTTGCCAGGCACCAGACCAATATCCAAAAGACCATATCGGATGCCCGCAAATGATCTCGGGGAAATTAAGAAGCAGATTAAGGAGTTATTGGAGAAAGGTTATATCTGACAAATTCATCACCTTGGGGAGCCCAGTGCTCCTAGTTGAGAAGAATGATGGATCCTTGAGAATGGATGTTGATTATCATGCATTGAATGAGGTGACGATCAATAACAAATATCCTCTATCGATGATCAATGATTTGTTTGACCAGCTGCAGGGAGCTGAAGTTTTCTCCAAGATCGATCTTTGATCAGGGTATCACCAGCTGAAGATTGGAGAACAGGATATACCTAAGACAGCTTTTACCACAAGGTATGGGCTATATGAGTACACGGTCATGTATTTTGGTTTGACTAACACCCCTTCCTATTTTATGAGTATGATGAATAAGGTGTCCATGGAGTTCTTGGATAAGTTTGTTGTGGTGTTCATTGATGATATATTGGTGTACTCGAAGAATGAAAAAGAACACAAGGAACATTTGCACTTGGTTCTCGAGAAGCTCAGGGAACATCAGCTATATGCCAAGTTCAGCAAATGTGAGTTTTGGTTGAAGGAAGTCGGATTTCTCAGACATGTTATATCAGGAGAAGGAATAGCAGCAGAACCTTCCAAGGTTAAATCTGTCACCGAATGGATAGCACCCGCCTCAGTTGGAGAGATACGCAGTTTCCTTGGACTCACGGGATATTATTAGAGATTTATTGAGAAATTTTCCAAGATCGTGAAACCCATGAAGAGTTATTGAAGAAGAACACCAAGTTTAATTGGACCGAGGATTGTGAGGCCAATTTTTAGGAGTTGAAGAAACATTTGGTTACAGACCAAGTGCTAATTCTTCCGAACATACGCAAGGATTTCCAAGTATATTGCGACGCTTCTCGTCAGGGACTTGGAGGCGTTCTTATGCAAGAAGGAAGAGTTGTTTCATATGCTTCATGTCAACTTTGACCTCATGAGTTGAATTATGCCACACATGATTTGGAGTTAGCAGCCGTAGTGCATGCGCTCAAGACCTGGAGACATTTTGTTATCGGAAATTGTTGTGATGTTTACACAGATCATAAGAGTTTGAAGTACATCTTCACGCAGAAGGAGCTGAACCTCAGGCAGAGGAGATGGTTGGAGCTCATAAAGGATTATGACATGAGACTTCATTATCACCCAGGAAAGGCCAATTTTGTGGAAGATGCTTTGAGTCAAGAGTTATCCTAATACTCTCATAACCAAAGGATTACCACAGGAGTTAGTCGATGATCTCCAAGAACTTCGCTTGGATATAGTTTGAGAGGTTTTGTTCCAGCATTGGAAATTCAGTCCACTTTGTTGGGAAAGATCCGAGAAGCCCAGAAGACGGACAAGGAAATTGCAGAGATAAAAGAAAATATGAGTAAAGGAAAGGCTAAAGGTTTTCGTGAGGATGAACATGGAACTCTATGGTTTGAGGATCGTATTTATGTGCCCAATGACCCAAAGATCAGGAAGTTAATTCTTCAGGAGGCTCATGATTCGCCTTACTCGATTCACCCAGGAAACACCAAGATGTATCTGGACTTGAAGGAACATTTCTGGTGGACATGTATGAAGAAGGATATTGCCGAGTATTTAGTAGTATGCGACGTATGTCAGAGAGTTAAGACAGAGCATCAGAAACCAACAGGATTACTTCAGCCTTTGCCGATACCCGAATGGAAGTGGGATAAGCTTGGCATGGATTTCATCACCGGATTGCCCAGGACTCATTCGGGATATGACTCCATTTGGGTTGTAGTTGATCGCTTGACCAAGGTGGCCCACTTAATCCCCGTGAAAACCACCTATACGAGCGCTAAGTTGGCCAAGATATATATGACCAGGATCATATGTCTGCATGGAGTTTCGAGGACCATCGTATCAAATAGAGGAACACAATTTACTTCGAAGTTTTGGAATCAGTTACACCAAACTATGGGTACCACGCCAGAATTCAGTACAGCCTTTCATCCGCAAACAGATGGGCAGGCCGAGAGAGTCAATCAGATTCTGGAGGACATGTTGACAGCTTGTGTGCTAGATTATGGGTCTAGTTGGGATGATAATTTGCCTTACACAGAGTTCTCATATAACAACATCTACCAAGCTAGTTTGAAGATGGCCCCTTTCGAAGCTCTGTATGGAAGGAGGTGCAGGACACCATTGATGTGGGATGAAGTTGGAGATTGACAATTGTTCGGACCAGACTTAATCAGAGATTCCGAGGAGAAAGTCAAGTTGATCTGTGGTAGACTCAAGATAGCCCAGTCCAGGCAGAAGAGTTATGCCTATACTAAATGCAAGGAAGTAACCTATGAAGTCAGAGACAGAGCATATCTTCGTGTGTTTCCACTTCGAGGAGTTAAACGATTTGGAGTCAAAGGAAAGTTAGCGCCACGATTTGTGGGACCATACAGAGTCTTGGAGCGTATGGGTGAAGTTGCCTACAAGTTGGAATTACCCGAAGGTTTGTCAGGAGTTCAGGATGTGTTTCACGTTTCCTAGTTGAAGAAGTGCCATGCAGAGATGGCCGATATTCCTCTGAGAGATATCGTGCCCCTGGAAGCAATTCAGTTGGAGAGTGACCTGACTTATGAGGAGAAACGTGTCAAGATTCTCGAGTTCCCCAACCGAGTCACTCGCAGCAAGGTCATCAAGTTTTGCAAAGTTCAGTGGAGTCACCATACTGAGGAGGAAGCTACCTAGGAACGAGAAGAAGACCTCCGAAAGGACCACCCACACCTTTCTGCTAGCCAACTCGAATCTCAAGGGCGAGATTCATCTTAAGAGGGGGTAGGTTTGTAACATCCCAATTTTCAATTTGGATGTTATCATTTAGATAATTCATATGCATCCATGATTTATGCATTTTGCCCATTTGATTTATTCAAAAAAAATTATCCTAGAAACCTTAAGCAACTCAAGGACCAATTGAGAGAGTTGGAGGCTTTCTCCAAAATTAATTTTTGAATTTTCAAAATTGGCAAATTGGATCAAATTGATTTATTCAAAATATTTTTCCAATTATTTCAAATAAATAAAATAAAGAGAGAAGATAAAAGGACTTCTTCAAAATCAGCAAAGAAATATTGGAAATTAAATTTTGAATAAAAATATATTTTATTGGATTTTATTTGCAAGTTTATTTATTTTTATTAGTACTAAAAAGTTTATTTTTATTTTAGGCATTTAGGTCCAAAAAAATGTTCACCTAAGCCCATTTAATTAGGAGGGACTGTGTGAATTTTTCTGGAATTTTTTCAAATATAGTTATTATGTTTTTCGTATTTTTCGTACCTCTGGAAAAAAATGTTCTAGAAAAAGTTTTGGGTCGATCGAACTGGGCCGTGCCCAGCCCGGCCGGCCCAAGCCGCGCACCGCCTCCGTCTCCGAGCTCGGGACGAAGTCCCGAGCGATCCCGCCACCTTCGCCCATGTCCGCCTCGGGCACGCCTCCCGCCGCCGCCTCTTCTTGCCCCTCCCCCTAGCCGCCGCACCCCCTACCCTCCTTTAAATAACCGGCCCCGGCCCCCTCTCTTCCCAATAGCAGCCAAAGTTGTCGCCGCAAGCCACCGCCTCGCTCCGCGTACCCTCGCCGCCCCGCGCCACAGCAGCCACCGCCTCGCCTCGCCTCGCCCGAGCTGTCACCGCACCGCCTCGCCGCCGGAGAGCCGTCGCCGAACCGACAAAAGCCGCGGTAACCGCCGCCCAACCGCCCGGTTCTTTTTGTTTTTTTTTTGTTTTTCTTTTGAAACCCGATCGATTTGTTATTTTAGTTGTTTAGCGAATGTTCGTTCATTTAGGTTCTATAGTGAACATATTCGTTAGATTAGTTTCGGTAGCGAACGTTCGTTCGGTAGATTTTTCTTTTTTCTTTTAGTTTTCTGCCAGGGACCTATCCGTTAGGTTTATTTTATAGATTAGTCCCTGTTCTTCAAACGATCACAACTTTTTACTCGTTTGTCCAAATTTGATGAAACCAAAGCCAAATTCTTCGTTATGATCCCCTCTATCCATATAACCAACTTAAACAGTATTTTGAAAGTTTAAAAGAAAAATTCAAACAGATTTGAATTTGAACTTCTTTTGATCATAACTTGAGTTTCATAACTCCATTTTGATTAATTCTTTTTGCAAATCGAAGCTCTTGACCTAAATTTTTTGTTAAGATCTAATCCACATAATTTAGGTACTGTTAGAAATTGTTTTCTGTTTGAAAGTGTTATTCGCTTATTTCTGAGTTTTCCAAATCTTTTTCTTCGGTTTTCTTTGCATCTTCATGCTTGAGTGCTTATGTATGCTATTGTTTGTCTATGATAGATTTTTCGGAGTGCGAAGCTTGCTCCTACAAATCTCTAGGGTTCCGATCATCATCAAGGCAAGTTACACTTTGATCATACTCTTTCATACCCAGTTTTATTATGCATTATGTAGTTCATGAGGTAGGAACCTGTTACCTTTAATCACCCCGGGAATATACATTATGCTCATATTGCTTAGCCATTCTCATAGACGGGGATTGGTATGTGAGAATCATGCAAGTTGTGAGAGTTAATGATTAAGGATAACTTAAGGTGGCAACTTTAATACACATCTGGGTGGATTGGTTGCGGGCATGTGAAGAATCCAGTGTTGTCCTAGGAGATCCTGGAGTACCCGTGTGATCATCCTATGGAATGCCACCCAGGCTCAAAGGGATCATATAATTATTCATGCCTAGAAACTTCCATGTGCAGCCACAAGCCATTATGGGCTTTGTCATAGTTGAGTAAGTTGTGTGACCTCTTTCAGTGGTGGACTAGCAGATGTAGGGGAAAGTAGGTGTGCCGGTCTACCTAGAGTAAAGAGTTAATGCTTCAGAGAGGCTGTGTCTTGATCTTCCGATCATGGAGGTGGTCGAGTCTTGTGGTGAAAGTGTGCAACCTCTATAGAGTGTACAAACTAATCATGATTAGTCGTGTCCCCAGTTATGGACATCTTGAGTATCTAGAAGTGGATTATTTGTTGATCTCATCATTCTGTCTAATGAAATTGTTGGGGTAATATTTATTACTTGGTAATTTTGGGATTGAGTTGGAGGAACTTTCTAAATAATGGCATAAACTTGGTAGTAAAATAAAATTTATTCCTTTGTTATAGGGAAAAATTAGCTTTATGCAAACATTAAACTTAGAGCATCCACCAGCCAAATATGCATGTAGTGATAGTTATTGCTCTATAGTGTGATCTTGCCAACATATTCCATGTGCTGACCTATACGGCTGCAACGTCTCATGTTGTAGAATTTTCCGACGAGGATTAAGGTGCGATAGGTCGTTGTCGTGCACTCAGTTTTGTCGTGGAATTGGATGGACTCATTTATCTTCGAAGCTTCCACAGTTATTTTATTTAGTTGGCCTTCAGCCATATTTATGTAATAAGTACTCTTTATGAGACCCTCGATGTAATAAGTGTGTGATTGAACTCTGTTATAAATCCTCGAGTATTGTGTGTGTCAGCATACCGATCCAGGGATGACACTTAAGCACAGAGACTTCGAGCCATTAGGATCGGGTCGCTACAAGATGGTATCAAAGCACACGCTGACTATAGGACGTGACCACTAGGAAAAGCCACAAGATACTCTTCTCTACTCATTTCTAATCCTTCTTGATGACCCACAAGTGTAGGGGATCTATCATAGTCCTTTCGATAAGTAAGACTGCCGAACCCAACGAGGAGCAGAAGGAAATGATAAGCAGTTTTAAGTAAGGTATTCTCTGCAAGCACTGAAATTATCGGTAACAGATAGTTTTATGATAAGGTAATTTGTAACGGGTAACAAGTAATAAAAGTAAATAAGGTGCAACAAGATGGCCCAGTCCTTTTTGTAGCAAAGGACAAGCCTGGACAAACTCTTATATAAAGGGACACGCTCCCGAGGACACATGGGAATTATCGTCAAGCTAGTTTTCATCACGCTCATATGATCCGCGTTCGGTACTTTGATAATTTGATATGTGGGTGGACCGGTGCTTGCTTACTGCCCTTCCTTGGAAAAGCATCCCACTTATGATTAACCCCTCTTGCAAGCATCCGCAACTACAAAAGAAGTATTAAGGTAAACCTAACCATAGAATGAAACATATGGATCCAAATCAGCCCCTTATGAAGCAACGCATAAACTAGGGTTTAAGCTTATGTCACTCTAGCAACCCATCATCTACTTATTACTTCCCAATTCCTTCCCCTATGCCCAAAAAATGGTGAGGTGTCATGTAGTCGATGTTCACATGACACCACTAGAGGAAAGACAACATACATCTCATCAAAATATCGAACGAACACCAAATTCACATGACTACTTATAGCAAGACATCTCCCATGTCCTCAGGAACAAACGTAACTACTCACAAATCATATTCATGGTCATAATTAGAGGGGTATTAATATGCATAAAGGATTTGAACATATGATCTTCCACCAAATAAACCAACTAGCATCAACTACAAGTAGTAATCAACACCACTAGCAACCCACAGGTACTAATCTGAGGTTTGGGACAAAGATTGGATACAAGAGATGAACTAGGGTTTGAGATGAGATGGTGCTGGTGAAGATGTTTATGGTGATTGACCCCCTCCCAATGAGAGGATCGATGGTGATGACGATGGTGATGATTTTCCCCTCCCGGAGGGATGTTTCCCCGGCAGAACAGCTCCGCCGGAGCCCTAAATTGTTTCCGCCAAGGTTACGCCTCGTGGCGGCGGTTGATACGTCTCCAACGTATCTATAATTTTTTATTGTTCCATGCTATTATATTATCTGTTTTGGCTGTTAATGGGTTTATTTATACAATTTTATACTATTTTTGGGACTAACCTACTAACCCAAGGCCCAGTGCAAATTGCTGTCTTTTTGCCTATTTCAGTGTTTCACAGAAAAGGAATATCAAACGGAATCCAAACGGAATGAAACCTTTGGGAGAGTTATTTATGGAACAAACGTGATCCAGGGGACTTGGAGTAGACATCAAGAAGGAAACAAGGTGGCCACGAGGTAGGAGGCGCGCTCCCACCATTGTGGGCCCCTCGCAGCTCCACCGACCTACTTCTTCCTCCTATATATAACCATATACCCTGAAAACATCCAGGAGCACCACGAAACCCTATTTCCACCACCGCAACCTTCTGTACCCAAGAGATCCCATCTTGGGGCCTTTTCCGGAGCTCCGCCAGAGGGGGAACCGATCAAGGAGGGCTTCTACATCAACACCATAGGCTATCCGTTGATGTGTGAGTAGTTTACCACAGACCTTCGGGTCCATAGATGGCTTCTTCTATCTCTTTGGATCTCAATACAATGTTCTCCTCGATCTTCTTGGAGATCTATTTGATTTAACTCTTTTTGCGGTGTGTTTGTCGAGATCCGATGAATTGTGGGTTTATGATCAAGTTTATCTACGAACAATATTTGATTCTTCTCTGAAATCTTTTATGTATGATTGGTTATCTTTGCAAGTCTCTTCAAATTATCAGTTTGGTTTGGCCTACTAGATTGATCTTTCTTGCAATGGGAGAAGTGCTTAGCTTTGGGTTCAATCTTGCAGTGTCCTTTCCCAGTGACAGCAGGGGCAGCAAGGCACGTATTGTATTGTTGCCATTGAGGATAAAAAGATGGGGTTTATATCATATTGCTTGAGTTTATCCCTCTACATCATGTCATCTTGCCTAATGCATCACTCTGTTCTTATGAACTTAATACTCTAGATGCATGCTGGATAGCGGTCGATGTGCGGAGTAATAGTAGTAGATGTACAATCGTTTCGGTCTACTTGTCACGGACGTGATGCCTATATAAATGATCATGCCTAGATATTCTCATAATTATGCACTTTTCTATCAATTGCTCGATAGTAATTTGTTCAACCACCGTAACACTTATGCTATCTTGAGAGAAGCCACTAATGAAACCTATGGCCCCCGGATCTATCTTTTATCATATAAGTTTCCAATCTATTTTATTTTTCAATCTTTATTTTCCTATCTATATCATAAAAATACCAAAAATATTTTTCTTGTTATTATTATCTTTATCAGATCTCACTCTCGTAAGTGACCGTGAAGGGATTGACAACCCCTTTATCGCGTTGGTTGCGAGGTTCTTATTTGTTTGTGTAGGTACGAGGGACTTGCGTGCAGTTTCCTACTGGATTGATACCTTGGTTCTCAAAAACTGAGGGAAATACTTACGCTACTTTGCTGCATCACCCTTTCCTCTTCAAGGGAAAACCAACGCAGTGCTCAAGAGGTAGCAAGAAGGATTTTTGGCGCCGTTGCCGGTGAGGTTGCCCCAAGTCAAAGTCAAGATTTGATCTCCCGTCAACAAGCCATTTCTGGCGCCGTTGCCGAGGAGATCTACGCACAAGTCAAGACATACCAAGTACCCATCAGAAACTCTTATCCCTAGGATTACATTATTTGCCATTTGCCTCTCGTTTGCCACTCCCCCACTTCACCCTTGTAGTTTTATTCGCCCTCTTTCTCCGCTCGCCTCTTTTCCGTTCGCCTCTTTTTCGCTCGCTTCTTGTGTGCTTGTGTGTTGAATTGTTTGTCACGATGGCTCAAGATAATACAAAATTGTGTGATTTTTCCAATACCAACAATAATGATTTTATTAGCACTCCGATTGCTCCTCTACCGATGCTGAATCTTGTGAGATTAATACTGCTTTGCTGAATCTTGTCATGAAAGATCCGTTTTTCGGCCTTCCTAGTGAAGATGCCGCTACCCATCTAAACAGTTTTGTTGATTTGTGTGATATGCAAAAGAAGAAAGATGTGGATAATGATATTGTTAAATTGAATCTATTCCCGTTTTCGCTTAAAGATCGTGCTAAAACTTGGTTTTCGTCTTTGCCTAAAAATAGTATTGATTCTTGGAACAAGTGCAAAGATGCTTTTATCTCTAAGTATTTTCCTCCCACTAAGATCATATCTCTTAGAAATGATATTATGAACTTTAAGCAACTAGATCATGAGCATGTTGCACAATCTTGGGAGATTATGAAATTAATGATTCGCAATTACCCTACTCATGTGTTGAATTTATGGATGATCATACAATTTTTTTATGCTGGATTGAATTTTTATTCTATAAATCTTTTAGATTTGTCCGCGGGAGGCACTTTTATGGAAATCACTTTAGGAGAAGCTACCAAACTCCTAGATAATATTATGGTTAATTATTCTCAATGGCACACCGAAAGATCTACTAGTAAAAAAGTTCATGCTATAGAAGAAATTAATGTTTTGAGTGGAAATATGTATGAACTTATGAAATTGTTTGCTAATAAGAGTGTTTCTTCTGGTACTAATGATATGCCTTTGTCTACCTTGATTGATAATAATAATGAATCTATGGATGTGAATTTTGTTGGTAGGAACAATTTTGGTAACAACGCGTATAGAGGAAACTTTAATCTTAGGCCATATCCTAATAATTCCTCTAACAATTATGGTAATTCCTACAACAATTCTTATGGAAATAATAATAAGACGCCCTCTGATTTTGAATCTAATATTAAAGAATTTATTAGTTTGCAAAAGAGTTTCAATTCTTTGATTGACGAAAAATTGTCTAAGATTGATGAGTTGGCTAGGAACGTGGATATAATTTCTCTTGATGATGATTCTTTGAAACTTAGATCTATTCCACCTAAGCATGATATCAATGAGTCTCTCAAAGCCATGAGAATTTCCATTGATGAGTGCAAAGAAAGAACCGCTAGGATGTGTGCTAAAAAGATTGCTTTATAAAAGCATGTTCTTCTAGTTTTCATGATAATAAGGATGAAGATCTAAAAGTAATTGATGTGTCTCCTATTAAATCTTTGTTTTGCAATATGAATCTTTTAGATCATGATGTGTTTGGTTCTCTCGTGAAATCTGGATTCCTTCGCCAAGGCAATTGCTCCAGTATTGTCACAAAAGATTTTCATTGGACCCGATGCACTAGGTATTACACCTAGATCGGATATGAACTCCTTCATCCAGACTCCTTCATTTGATGCTTCCGAAGCAACTATGTACTCCGCTTCACACGTAGATCCCTCCATGACGCTCTACTTGGAACTGCACCAACTGACAGCTCCACCATTTAATATAAATATGTATCCGGTTTGTGACTTAGAGTCATACGGGTCAATGTCAAAGCTTGCATCGACGTAACCATTTGCGACGAGCTCTTTGTCACCTCCATAAATGAGAAACATATCCTTAGTCCTTTTCAGGTATTTCAGGATGTTCTTGACCGTCGTCTAGTGATCCACTCCTAGATTACTTTGGTACCTCCCTTCTAAACTTATAGCAAGGCACACATCAGGTCTGGTACATAGCATTGCATACATGATAGAACCTATGGCTGAGGCATAGGGAATGACTTTCATTTTCTCTCTATCTTCTGCAGTGGTCGGGCATTGAGTCTGACTCAACTTCACACCTTGTAACACAGGCAAGAACCCTTTCTTTGACTGATCAATTTTGAACTTCTTCAAAACTTTATCAAGGTATGTGCTTTGTGAAAGTCCAATTAAGCGTCTTGATCTATCTCTATAGATCTTGATGCCCAATATATATGCAGCTTCACCATGGTCTTTCATTGAAAAATTCTTATTCAAGTATCCTTTTATGATATCCAGAAATTTTGTATTATTTCCAATCAACAATATGTCATCCACATATAATATCACAAAGGCTACAGAGCTCCCACTCACTTTCTTGTAAATACAGGCTTCTCCAAAAGTCTATATAAAACCATATGCTTTGATCACACTATCAAAGCATATATTCCAACTTCGAGAGGATTGCACCAGTCCATAAATGGATCGCTGGAGCTTGCACACTTTGTTAGCACGTTTTGGATCGACAAAACCTTCTGGTTGCATCATATACAACTCTTCTTTAAGATATCCATTAAGGAATGAAGTTTTGACGTTAATTTGCCAAATTTCATAATCATAAAATGCGGCAATTGCTAACATGATTCAGACATACTTAAGCATCGCTACATGTGAGAAGGTCTCATCGTACTCAACTCCTTGAACTTGTCGAAAACCTATCGCAACAAGTAGAGCTTTGTAGACAGTAACATTACCGTCAGTGTCAGTCTTCTTCTTGAAGATCCATTTATTCTCTATTGCTTGCCGATCATCGGGCAAGTCAACCAAAGTCCACACTTTGTTCTCATACATGGATCCCATCTCAGATTTCATGGCCTCAAGCCATTTCACAGAATCTGGGCTCATCATCGCTTCCTCATAGTTCATAGGTTCATCATGGTCAAGTAACATGACCTCCAGAATAGGATTACCATACCACTCTGATGCGAATCGTACTCTTGTTGATCTACGAGGTTCGGTAGTAACTTGATCAGAAGTTTCATGATCATCATAATTAGCCTCCTCACTAATTGGTGTAGGAATCACTAGAACTAATTTCTGTGATGAACTACTTTCCAATTCGGGAGAAGGTACAATTACCTCATCAAGTTCTACTTTCCTCCCACTCACTTCTTTCGAGAGAAACTCCTTCTCTAGAAAGGATCCATTCTTAGCAACGAATATCTTGCCTTCGGATCTGTGATAGAAGGTGTACCCAACAGTCTCCTTTGGGTATCCTATGAAGACACATTTCTCCGATTTACGTTCGAGCTTATCAGGTTGAAACTTTTTCACATAAGCATTGCAGCCCCAAACTTTAAGAAATGACAGCTTAGGTTGCTTGCCAAACCACAAATCATATGGTGTCGTCTCAACGGATTTAGATGGTGCTCTATTTAACGTGAATGCAGCCGTCTCTAAAGCATAACCCCAAAACGATAGCGGTAAATCACTAAGAGACATCATAGACCACACCATATCTAATAAAGTATGGTTACGACGTTCGGACACACCATTACGATGTGTTGTTCCAGGTGGCGTGAGTTGCGAAACTATTCCACATTGTTTCAAATGAAGATCAAACTCATAACTCAAATATTCACCTCCACGATCAGATCGTAGAAACTTTATTTTCTTGTTACGATGATTTTTCACTTCACTATGAAATTCTTTGAACTTTTCAAAGGTTTCAGATTTATGTTTCATTAAGTAGATATACCCATATCTGCTCAAATCATCTATGAAGGTTAGAAAATAACGATACCCGCCGCAAGCCTCAACACTCATTGGACCGCACACATCAGTATGTATTATTTCCAATAAGTCAGTTGCTCGCTCCATTGTTCTGGAGAATGGAGTCTTAGTCATCTTGCCCATGAGGCATGGTTCGCAAGTATCAAGTGATTCATAATCAAGTGATTCCAAAAGTCCATCAGCATGGAGTTTCTTCACGCGCTTTACACTAATATGACCTAAATGGCAGTGCCGCAAATAAGTTGCACTATCATTATTAACATTGCATCTTTTGGCTTCAATATTATGAATATGTGTGTCACTACAATTGAGATTTAACAAAAATAGACCACTCATCAAGGGTGCATGACCATAAAAGATATTACTCATATAAATAGAACAACCATTATTCTCTGATTTAAATGAATAACCGTCTCGCATCAAACAAGATCCAGATATAATGTTCATGCTCAACGCTGGCACCAAATAAAAATTATTTAGGTCTAAAACTAATCCCGACGGTAGATGTAGAGGTAGCGTGCCGACAGCGATCACATCGACTTTGAAACCATTTCCCACGCGCATCGTCACCTCGTCCTTAGACAATCTTCATTTAATCTGTAGCCCCTGTTTCGAGTTGCAAATATGAGCAATAGAACCAGTATCAAATACCCAGGCGCTACTACGAGAATTAGTAAGGTACACATCAATAACATGTATATCAAATATATCTTTCACTTTGCCATCCTTCTTATCCGTCAAATACTTGGGGCGGTTTCGCTTCCAGTGACCAGTCCCTTTGCAGTAGAAGCACTCAGTCTCAGGCTTAGGTCCAGACTTGGGCTTCTTCACTTGAGCAACAACTTGCTTGCCGTTCTTCTTGAAGTTCCCCTTCTCCCCTTTGCCCTTTTTCTTGAAACTACTGGTCCCATCAACACTTGATGCTCATTCTTGATTTCTACCTCTATAGCCTTTAGCATTGCAAAGAGCTCGGGAATTGTCTTTTCCATCCCTTGCATATTATAGTTCATCATGAAGCCTTTATAGCTTGGTGGCAGTGATTGAAGAACTCTATCAATGGCACTATCATCAGGAAGATTAAGTACCAGCTGAGTCAAGTGGTTGTGGTACCCATACATTGTGAGTATGTGTTCACTAACATAACTATTCTCCTCCATTTTGCAGCTATAGAACTTGTTGAAGACTTCATACCTCTTAACTCGGGCATTTGCTTGAAATATTAACTTCAACTCCCGGAACATATCATATGCTCCATGATGTTCAAAACGTCTTTGAAGTCCCGATTCTAAGCCGTAAAGCATGGCACACTGAATTATCAAGTACTCATCAGCTTTGCTCTGCCAGACGTTCATAAAGTCTGGAGTTGCTCCTGCAGCGGGTCTTGCACCTAGTGGTGCTTCCAGGACATAATTCTTCTGTGCAGCAATGAGGATAATACTCAAGTTACGGACCCAGTCCGTGTAGTTGCTACCATCATCTTTCAACTTAGCTTTCTCTAGGAATGTATTAAAATTCAAAGGAACGGTAGCACGGGCCATTGATCTACAACAACATAGACATGCAAATACTATCAGGTGCTAAGTTCATGATAAATTAAAGTTCAATTAATCATTTTACTTAAGAACTCCCACTTAGATAGACATCCCTCTAGTCATCTAAATGATCATGTGATCCATATCAACTAAACCATGTCCGATCATCACATGAGATGGAGTAGTTTTTAATGGTGAACATCACTATGTTGATCATATCTACTATATGATTCACGTTCGACCTTTCGGTCTCAGTGTTCCGAGGCCATATCTGCATATGCTAGGCTCATCAAGTTTAACCGGAGTATTCTGCACGTGCAAAACTGGCTTGCACCCGTTTTATGTGAACGTAGAGCTTATCACACCCGATCATCACGTGGTGTCTCGGCACGATGAACTGTAGCAACGGTGCATACTCAGTGAGAACACTTGTACATTGAAATTTAGTGAGGTGTCATCTTATAATGCTACTGCCATACTAAGCAAAATAAGATGCATAAAGGATAAACATCACATGCAATCAAAATATGTGACATGATATGGCCATCATCATCTTGTGCCTTTTATCTCCATCTCTAAAGCATCGTCATGATCTCCATCATCACTGGCTTGACACCTGGATCTCCATCGTAGCATTATTGTTGTCTCGCCAACTATTGCTTCTACAACTAACGCTACCACTTAGTGATAAAGTAATGCAATTACATGGTGATTGCATTTCATACAATAAAGCGACAACCATATGGCTCCTACCAGTTGCCAATAACTTTTACAAAACATGATCATCTCATAGAAAAGTTTATATATCATCACGCCTTGACCATATCACATCACAACATGCCCCGCAAAAACAAGTTAGATGTCCTCTACTTTGTTGTTGCAAGTTTTACGTGGCTGCTACGAGCTTCTAGCAAGAACCATTCTTACATACGCATCAAAACCACAATGATTTTTCGTCAAGTGTGTTGTTTTAACCTTCAACAAGGACCGGCCATAGTCAAACTCGATTCAACTAAAGTTGGAGAAACAGACACCCACCAGCCACATGTGTGCGAAGCACGTCGGTAGAACCAGTCTCATGAACGCGATCATGTAATGTCGGTCTGGGTCGCTTCATCCAACAATACCAACGAATCAAAGTAAGACATTGGTTGTAAGCAGTATGCCTATTATCGCCCATAACTCTCTGCGTTCTACTCGTGCATATAACATCTACGCATAGACCTGGCTCGGATGCCACTGTTGGGGAATGCAGTATTTCAAAAAAATTCCTACGATCACGCAAGATCTATCTAGGAGATGCATAGCAACGAGAGGGGATAGCGTGTCCACGTACCCTCGTATACCAAAAGCGGAAGCGTTTAGTAACGCGGTTGATGTAGTCGAACGTATTCATGATCCAACCGATCCAAGTACCGAATGTACGGCACCTTCGTGTTCAGCACACGTTCAGCACGATGACGTACCTCGAGCTCTTGATACAGTTGAGGACGAGGGAGAGTTCCGTCAGCACGACGGTGTGGTGACAGTGATGATGAAGTTACCGGCATAAGGCTTCACCTAAGCACTACGACGATATGACCGAGGTGTTGAACTGTGGAGGGGGGAACTGCACATGGCTAAGAGATTGTCTGTTGTGCTATTGTGGTGCCCCCTGGCCACGTATATAAAGGAGGGAGGGAGAGAGGAGGCCGGCCAGGAGGGGTGCGCCAGGGGGGAGTCCTACTTGGACTCCTAGTCCAAGTAGGATTCGCACCCCCCTTTCCTTTCTTCCACCGGAGGGAAAGGAAGGAGGGGAGAAGGAGAAGGAAGGAGGGGGCCGCACCGCCACCCCTTGTCCAATTCGGTTTGGGTAGGGGGGAGGCGCGCGCCACCTCGTGGCCCTTCTTCCCTCTCTCTCCACTAAAGCCCACCATGGTCTACCAAATATAATGGGACAAAAATTATCTTGTGGGGAAGCAAGAATAAGAAAGTTAGTAGGATATTTTATCTTCCCACACAAGACTTCAACATCTCTAACTATCCCAATTGGTGACATAGTATCTCTATTAGCAAGCTTAATAGTAATATCAATATCTTCTATCTCAGCAGGTGCAATATCATTCATAATTTCTTTATATAAGGTATAAGGAATTGCACTCACACTAGCACCCACATCACATAAGCCATGATAACAATGATCTCCAATTTTAACAGATACAGCAAGCATGCCAACAACAGGTCTATGTTTATCTTTCATATCGGGTTTGGCAATTCTAGCAGCTTCATCACAGAAATAAATAACACGCCCATCAATATTATCAACCAAGAGATCTTTAACTGTAGCGACCCGACCTCAAACGGTCAAGTCTCTGTGCTTCAGTGTCATCCCTGGATCGGTAATGCTGACACACACTGAGGGAGTCCAGGATTAGGGGGTATCTGGACAGCTGGATTATATCCTTCGGCCGGACTGTTGGACTATGAAGATACAAGATTGAAGACTTTGTCCCGTGTCCGGATGGGACTCTACTTGGCATGGAAGGCAAGCTAGGCAATATGGATATGTATATCTCCTCCTTTGTAACCGACCTTGTGTAACCCTAGCCCCCTCCGGTGTCTATATAAACCAGAGGGTTTAGGTCCGTAGGACAACAACAATCATACCATAGGCTAGCTTCTAGGGTTTAGCCTCTCCGATCTCGTGGTAGATCAACTCTTGTAATACCCATATCATCAAGAATAAATCAAGCAGGACGTAGGGTTTTACCTCCATCAAGAGGGCCCGAACCTGGATAAAACATCATGTCCCCTGCCTCCTATTACCATCCGCCTAGACGCACAGTTCGGGACCCCCTACCTGAGATCCGCCGGTTTTGACATCGACATTGGTGCTTTCATTGAGAGTTCCACTGTGCCGTCGCCAGAAGGAAGGATGTCTCGTCTCGTCTTTAAAGACGGTACTACTGTTGGGGGAGCTTTGGCTGTCGGCCAAACTCTCCGGCTAGGCGGTTTCATCATGACCGCTTGTTCGGCTTCCGCGTCGACGATGACTTCTCGGGTCATCGAAAACAGCCTCCACGTCAAATCGGCACTCGCCGAACAGATGGATCCAACGGATCTCGCCTCCCTAAACGAGCTCTTGGATCGCATCGCCGCCCTGGGAGTCACTACGGACTATGATCGGATTGGGCTTAAACCCGATCAAAGGGAGATTAACTCTCCGCCGGTCACCCATCATATTGCAGTGGTGGAGGAACAATGCGGCGACCTCTCCTCCATATTGAGGACCAACTATGTCTGGATTCCTGAGCTCTCCGAGTCGGATACCCGTTCGCGGGAGGACAACATCCAATCCCTGAACTTAGAGTCAGGCAGCGGGCCAGGATTATCGGGCAACACCCTAGAACCAGAATTTCCAAAATTGGAAATTCCTCGGCCCCTGGATCCCAGATCGGGTAAGGGTTCAGATTCAATTCCACCCACCCACCCAAACATAAGCGATCTTTCCCACATCAGGCAAGAGCCCCAGGAAACAGTACATCACTACTGGGCCAGATTCCTCCTTGCGATGAACAAGGTTAAGGACTATCACGAGGAAGACGTAATCTTATTTTTCTGCAATAATTGCACGGACAAGGGAATCCTTAACGCCATAAATCGCCGTGAGATATCACGCTTCGCTGACTTGGCGTCCATAGTACGAAAGTACTGTGCGATGGAAAGTGCCTGGAAAACCGAAACAAACTTTTGGGATAATCCGGCCCTAAATACGAACCCAGTCCGAAATAAAAGGGTGCACTATCAAAAGACACCCGGGTCAACTACCAAAAAGCAAAAACCCTCTATAGGGCATGGAACCGTACTGGAGGGATGGCTCAATGGACCCTGTAAAATTCACAGTACAGAGGGCGCCATACCAACACATAGCCTTAGAGCATGTTGGATACTCTGGCAGGTAGCCAAAAGTGGCGAGGATCTCCTAATTCCAGAAGCCACAGAGCACCATCCCAGAAATACCAGTACGGTATTAACGGTCTTCGAGACCTTCGCATCAAATAATAGGCGAAAGCGAACACTCCGCAGCCTTGCCGAAATCTACCACGTGGCGACAATAAACCCATGGAGTGACACGGCAATTACTTTCAATGCCAGTGACGAACCTAAATTCCGACCAGCCCGAGCACCAGCCACATTGGTCCTCAGTCCAATTGTGGACGGCTTTCGACTCACCAAGGTACTCGTGGACAGCGGCAGCGGATTAAACCTCATCTATGAGGAAACCCTTCAAAAAAAAATGGAAATAGACTGGAACCACATCGAGCGAAGCAGCACAACCTTTAGAGGAATAATCCCCAGTCGGGAAGCGCGCTATAGAGGCAAAATCACACTAGATGTGGTGTTCGGCACGCTGGAGAATTATAGGTCCAAAGAGATTACGTTCCAAGTGGCCCTATTCAGTAGCGGTTACCACGCCCTGTTAGGGTGGGAGGCATTCACAATCTTCCAAGCCATACCCCATTACGGGTACATGAAGCTCAAAATGCCCAGGCCCAACGAAATTATCACTCTTGCTAGTGATCCAGACACAGCACTACGCGCCAAAAACAAGACAGCCGCACTGGCCCTCGAGGCATTATCCGAAGCCCTAGCAGCTGAGGAACTGACTGCGCTGCGCTCCACAATGAACAGGGACGGTGTGATACTCGATAAGAGATCCAAGTCCACCTACTTTAAACCGACGGATGAAATAGTCAAATTCCAAGTCCATCCAACGGACCCTACAAAACAGCTTCCATCGGGGCACAATTAAACCCTGACATAGATGCCGCACTACGAGAGTTCCTACGCGAGAACTGGGACATTTTTTCCTGGCACCCTTCAGACATGCCAGGAATCCCACGCAGGCTGGCCGAGCACAGCCTCAATATTCTAAAGGGATTCAAGCCGGTCAAGCAGGCTCTTCGGCGTTTCTCTGAACCTAAGAGACAAGCCATGGGAGAGGAAATATCCAAGTTATTGGAGGCCAGATTCATTAGAGAAATAAAACATCTGGACTGGCTAGCAAACCTGGTGATGGTACCAAAGAAGGACAAATCCTGGCGCCTGTGCGTCGATTTTAAGGACCTCAACAAGGCTTTCCCAAAGGATCCCTTCCCCCTCCCCCACATCGATCAAATTATCGATGCTACCGCAGGACACGATTCATTGTGTTTCCTCGACACATACTCCGGCTACCACCAAATTAAGATGGCGGAGCCCAACCAAGCCGCAACAACATTCATCACACCATACGGCCCCTTCTTCTTCAACACAATGCCCTTTGGGCTCAAAAACGCCGGCGCAACATATCAGCGCATGATTCAGACATGTCTGGCAAACCATATCGGCAAAATAGTGGACGCATACATAGATGACGTGGTCATCAAAACCAAACATGTCGAATCTTTAGTAGACAACTTGAGGCTCACATTCGATAACCTCCGAACATATGACATCAAGCTCAACCCGGAAAAATGCGTTTTTGGTGTGCCAGCCGGAAAGCTCTTGGGCTTCATTGTATCCGGCGGAGGAATTGAAGCAAATCCGGCCAAGATCCGAGCTCTGTCACAATTGGATATCCCAACAGACCTCAAACAAATCCAGAAATTAACCGGATGCGTGGCGGCTCTAAGTCGCTTTATCTCCCGCGTGGGAGAAAAGGCATTACCCCTTTATCGCCTCCTTCGGCGCACCAAACACTTTGAGTGGACGGATATCGCCACAGCCGGATTAGAAGAAATAAAAGCCATATTGGCAACCAACCCAATCCTGGCAGCGCCAAACATTAGCGAACCAATGCTGTTATACATTGCGGCAACTCATCAAGTTGTGAGCGCAGTGCTCGTCGTCGAACGAGAAACGGATGGACATAAATTCCCCCTTCAAAAGCCGGTCTACTATGTATCCGATGTCCTTACTCCATGCAAGTCACGGTACCCGCATTATCAAAAGATAGCATACGCGGTATTCATGGCATCCCGGAAGCTGCGACACTACTTTCAAGAGTGTTCGATAATAGTAGCCTCGGAAGTGCCACTTAATGATATTATAAACAACCGCGACGCCACGGGCCGTATTTCCAAATGGGCCATTGAGCTCCTCTCATTCGACATCGCAAGTATTGGCCGACTTTGTCGCTGAATGGACGGAAGCCGAACTCCCTAAAGAGTACGGCGCATATTCCAACTGGATCATGCACTTCGACGGCTCCAAAATGTTGGCTGGTCTGGGGGCTGGCGTCGTTTTGACGTCCCCAACCGGAGATACAGTTCAATATGTACTCCAGATAATGTATACCGACTCCAACAACGCAGCCGAATATGAGGCCCTTTTACATGGTCTCCGGATGGCAGTATCCATGGGCATTCAACGCCTAGAGGTGCGGGGGATTCGAACCTCGCAATATCCCAAATAAATGGAGACTTTGATGCCAAGGATCCGAAAATGGCGGCCTATCGCAACGCCGTCCTAAAAATGTCAGCTCGGTTGGAGGGGCTCGAATTTCATCATGTGGCTCGGGAAAACAATCAGGCGACAGATATCCTCGCTCGCATCGGCGCAAAATGCGACACGGTCCCCCCCCCCAAGGCTGTTCAAGCCATCCGTAGTATGGGAAGGGGACATCAGTAACAACAATCCGGACCTGGCCAAAATACCCGATACCGAACACTCTGACACAATCGGAGGCTCCGCCACCGAAATAACACCTTCGGCCCACGTAATAATGGCCATCATAGCCCCGTGGACAGAACCATTCCTGGCCTACCTAACTAGGCAGGAACTTCTGAAGGACCAAAATGAGGCACGCTGCATAGTGCGGCGATCTAAGGCCTACAGGGTCCATGAGGGAGAATTGTATAAAAAAAGCACTACCGGAGTCCTTCAAACGTGTATCTCCAAAGAGGAAGGACGAAACCTTTTGGCAGAAATTCACGCCGGACTCAGCGGTCACCATGCCGTAGCCCGGGCTCTTGTCAGCAAGGCCTTCCGTACAGGATTCTATTGGCCAACGGCCCGGGCAGATGCACAGGACTTGGTCCAACATTGCGCCGGTTGCCAGCTCTTTGCAAATCAAAGCCACATGCCACCCACCGCCCTCCAAACAATCCCCATTATGTGGCCCTTCGCGGTCTGGGGGCTTGACATGGTTGGGCCCCTTAAAGGGGGAACCCATAAGAAAAAATACTTACTGGTCATGGTGGATAAATTCACCAAATGGATAGAGGCCAAACCTGTTAAAACAGCTGAATCCGGACCGGTGATAGACTTCATATCCGGCGTCGTACACCGATATGGCGTCCCTCACAGCATCATCACTGACAACGGCACGAACTTTACTGCCGATGAGGTAAAACTCTGGTGCAGCAAAATGGGCATCAGGCTCGATTATGCTTCGGTCTATCACCCACAAACCAACGGTCAAGTGGAGAGCGCGAACGGTCTTATAATGAGCGGCATTAAACCCAAGCTAGTGCGGTCCTTAATGGAGTCTAACACGCACTGGGTAGAGGAGCTCGACTCCGTACTCTGGGGGCTGCGAACCATGCTGAACCGTAGTACCGGATATACACCCTTCTTTATGGTGTACGGCGCAGAGGCAGTCTTGCCCTGTGACATAATTCATGACTCACCCCGAGTGCGCATGTACGAAGAAAGAGAACCCGAGCTTGATCGGCAGTTCAGTCTGGACACCTTGGAGGAGGAGAGCGACGTGGCAAAAGCCCGTTCCGCATTTTATCAGCAACAGGCTCGCAGATACCAAAGCAGAGAAGTACGGGCCAAAACTTATAACATTGGCGAACTAGTTCTACGTCTGTCGTATAAGAAAAAGAACAAGCTCGAGCCCAAATGAGAAGGTCCCTTCATTATTGACCAAGTTCTGACCGGTGGAGCGTACCGACTGCGGGATGCATCGACTAATCAACTTGAGCCGAACCCATGGAATGCGGCCAGGCTCCGAAGATTCTACGCCTAGCACCGGACCCTGTGTCCGTCCCCTTCCTCTGTCCATTTTTTATACATTATCTGTCTTGTTTTTCTTTCTTTCTTTTATTCTTTCTCCAGGCCTTCAAAGGCCAACTTGCGCCTCATTTGCACATTACAGATGCGCTAGCCGCACTCATCATACCTGGGGGCTTCTTTCACAGAAGCTTGATTATTTATTTGGGCCTCGTGCCCCGCACATGTGTTATGCTTCCACATGTACCTTTTTTCGCCATTATATGCATCGATATGACTTAAGTTTTGGCCAAGCTGGGTTGCCTGGCTCTTGTATTTATGCCCTACGTTCCCATTAATTCGGCTAGGGCATAAGGGGAGCACCTCTGCGATTGTTACTGCCGGGTTAGCCGGATGTGTACCTCAGACTGGGTGAAGCCGGAAGCTATCATTCTTAAGGGAATATTCTGTCAGTGAACAAAAGATGATTTTTATTTATTTTCCATATCCGCCCCAGATGTTTTTTCCTGCGTTTCCTATCGCAGTCCGGACATGCACTTTAGGGCATGCTTACCCAGGGAAAGGAACCCTTAACGGAACTATTCTCCTTGGAAGATGTTTCTTACTACCCATGTAATATAACATAACTAGTTGGGCACTTGTCTGTTCAAGCACCAATGACCCCTACGCCTGGTCTCCACGCATACCCCGGTTCTTATATAACTGAGCGGGTATTCGGATACACTCCGGACTATCGGGTCCCGAGGTTGAAGCGAAAAGGTCCGCCATGACAAATGATCTACAATCTGGCTAGAAGGCATTATACATGTCACTTTAATTACATAGTCATGCAGACTGACTAAATTCGTCCTCTATACCATCCAATAGGCGGTCTAGCCTACAATCCTGTTGGGAATACTTTGCGGCTAATTCTACTTGCCCATAAACTAAGCTAACGGGGATCTATTTTCCGTCGGGCCCCACAGGTCTGACCTCGGCCATGTGATTTGGGTCAGCCTCGGTGTACCGCGTCTTCACCATGGCCCAGGCTTCTCGGGCACCTTGTCGGCAGGCCGATATCTTCCATAATCGGAAGCGCCGCCGTGCTCCCTTGAGCTTCTCCGTAAGCTCTGCAACGCCTTCTGGCAGGTAGGCGGATGGCCACAAGGCCTGGGCAACACCTTTCATCACCTGCCGAACTTGTTCGTGCAGATGCGAGAGCTCGGAGAGAAGATCACCTGCAGACCCGGGCATTTCCTCAGGACGACCCGCCAGCATACCTACAGACATAACGCTTTTAGTCGGCTTCTTCGCCGAACTCCTTCAAAAGGATTCGTTCAAGCACTTACTAAAAATGCCGCGCCGAAGCCGCTTTTTCTCCTTCTCGGAGTCTGCAAGCTGGGCTCGAACGTCTTTTAGTTCCACACTCAGCTTGACATTAGCGTCTTGGAGATTGTTTTTCTCCCGCCTAACCTTAGTCAGCACGGGTTTGCCAGCCTCTAGCTATCGCACGACATGTTGGTCCGGATTTTCTCGAGATTCATCTGCAAAATCTATTGTTAGATCTGCAGCCACGCTGCACACTATATGGTAACCATCATTCTTTAAAGTAAATGTTACTAGCGGGAGGCTTTTTCGGTTCCTGCAATGCGGCAACAGCGGCCCGCAGTTGGGTCTTGCATTCCTCCAGCTCCTGGGACAGCCTAGTATTCTTCTCTGTAAGAACCTGCACAATAAAGATGATCCTGAAATCAGTTCTGCTAACTTTTTCAAGTCTCAGGGGCTACAGATACATATAAATCACCAGATTTACTTACTCGTACATCCTTTACATACTGATCCGTGGCTCTGGCTAGACCATCTTGAGCAGCACGGAGGTACGCCTCTCCGGAATTAAAGGAATCAAATGCCTCTAGTGAGAAACAAGCGTCACAGAGTACAGCCCAGCGGAGCCTATGATTCATGGAACTTTCCACTTCTGAGTTAGTAGCGGATAATCTATTTGCATCCTCTGTAGGGGGATTATCCGGTGCCTGCCCCATATCGGCTTCCGCCTCTATGTCCGGTCCTGGCACCTGACTGGTGGAGGCATGATCAGCAACATCGCCGGACATATTCTGGCGAGCGTTTTTTCTATTAAAGAAACACGGGTGTCATTACATTTTGAGAAAGACGACAACCACGGAGCGGGGTTTTTATACCTTTGCGCCGGCGTCTCCGTCCTGACCGCCTTCCTTTTTGGCCTACCCGGCCTCGGCGCCTCTTGTTGGCGAGTTGCTGCGGGTTCGGCAGGGCATCCCGAATGCCTTCCCTGTAAAAAATGCCATGTGTATATGGTGGGTGAAGTGTCTAAAAGGGGATCCTAGTTTTTGGAGTTGGGATTTTTGGTTTTTCTTACGTGCGATGCAAGGAGCAGTCCGGGATAGTCGGCCGTAATGGCCACCATGGCGTCGTCGTAGCTTAATTGATAGAACTGCCGGTCTATCAGCTCCACGAAGATAACCGGATCTTCTTAAAGTCTGGAGTCGAGGGCCCGGTCAGGGTCCTTCGGTTGTGGAGAGGGGCTGCTAACCTCCTTTATGGCTTTTCGCAGTTCCTGCCACAAACTGGCAAGGTGAATACTTATGACAAAGAATGCGGGAAAATGGAAGTAAGGGGATATAGCTTACCCAGCTTGGAGGATTGTACATGGAGAATCCATCCTGTGGCTTGATGCGGGTGAAATCCTCCTCCTCCCCCTTGAACAATTCGGACAATTTTTTTGCTAAAGCGGCAGCATTGCCCGGACCCTTACGCCCGTAGCGGGTGGCGTCATCTGCCCCGTTGAAACACCACAAGGGGTGCCCATGGTATTGAAGTGGTTGCACTCCCCGCATTATGCAAATCGACATAACTTCGATTATTGTCAATCCTGATTGAGCCAGTGCTTTGATCCGGTTCATCAGATAGAGGACTTCTCGGTTGTCTTCCACCCGGGGGCTCCGTGGGCGTCAACTTCGTCACTTCTTCGGAGGAGCATTGTTGAACTCAGGAAGACCCCGCCGAACAGGGTCCGGAAGGGGAACGTCCTCCATATAAAACCATTCTGAAGGCCAGTCTTCACACGACTTCTTCGGGGTACCAGACAGGTATCCGATATCGTCGATGCGCCATATTTCGGCTCCGCCCACTTGATAAAGTGATCCCCTCTATGTGCGAGGGATGAGGCAAAATAGCCTTTTCCACAGCTTGAAGTGAGCCTCGCAGCACAGGAACAACTCGCAGAGAGCAACATAGCCGGCGATATGTAGAATGGAGGCAGGGGTGAAATTGTGTAATTGGAGGCCGTAGAACTCCAGGAGCCCGCGGAGGAACGGATGAATTGGAAATCCGAGTCCCCTTAGTAAATAAGGAACAAGGCAGACCCGTTCCCCCATGGAGGGACAGGGAAAGCTCTCCGCTTGCTCCCCGCCATTGTAGGTGGGAAGCCCGGCTCGAACGGGCACCATATACGCCGGAGGGAGAAATCCCTTGGTCTGCAGTTCGACCAATCGACTGTGTGGGACTGAACACCTCTCCCAATCACCGGGCTTAGGGCTACGGGGTGGGAGGAGGAGCTGCGGAGGTCGGCCATGCTGGAATGGATCTTTCTGAAACGCGCTCTGATGGATTCTTGCTGAGGGGAGGATGGTGTGGATCGAATCTAAAAATCCCTATCCCTTTAATAGACAATTTATTTATCTGGCTAGGGGGGCAAATGTAAAAATGCCCTGGCACCTCGTATTCATTCAACGCATGGGAGATAGCCCTTATTGGGCACAGAAGCCAAGAGGTTCAACATTTATGGGGCCGAGCACTGCTTACAAACACATGGAAATTGGAGAAGAACCCGCCTTGCAATGCCGAAGACAATACTGCGCGCCGGACTCATCGTCATTGAAGCCTGGTTCGGGGGCTACTGAGGGAGTCCAGGATTAGGGGGTATCCGGACAGCCAGATTATATCCTTCGGCCGGACTGTTGGACTATGAAGATACAAGATTGAAGACTTCATCCCATGTCCGGATGGGACTCTACTTGGCGTGGAAGGCAAGCTAGGCAATATGGATATGTATATCTCCTCCTTTGTAACCGACCTTGTGTAACCCTAGCCCCCTCCGGTGTCTATATAAACCGAGGGGTTTAGGTCCGTAGGACAACAACAATCATACCATAGGCTAGATTCTAGGGTTTAGCCTCTCTGATCTCGTGGTAGATCAACTCTTGTAATACCCACATCATCAAGAATAAATCAAGCAGGACGTAGGGTTTTACCTCCATCAAGAGGGCCCGAACCTTGGTAAAACATCGTGTCCCCTACCTCCTGTTACCATCCGCCTAGACGCACAGTTCGGGACCCCCTACCCGAGATCCGTCGGTTTTGACACCGACACACACAGTACTCAAGGATTTATAACAGAGTAGCAATCACACACTTATTACATCGAATGTCTCCAAAGAGAACTTATTACAATAAATATGGCTTAAGGCCATCTAATATGATAACAGTGGAAGGCTTGGAAGATAAAGTGAGTCCATCAACTCCAACGGCATAGCTGAGCTGCACGTCAACGACCTAACGAACCTTACTCCTCGTCTGAAAAGTCTGCAACATAATACGTTGCAGCCCGAAAATGGGTCAGCACATGGAATATGCTGGCAAAGTAACACAGTAGAGCAAGAAAGAATAATGCGATCACTACATGCATATTTGGCTGGTGGAAAGGTCTATGGTTACAGTTATTGCGAAAAGCCAATTTTTCCCTACAACAAAGGAATAGATTTTAATTTAACTATCATGGTAGTTGAAACATCATTGAGAAGGTTACTCCAACTCAATCCCAATTAAAGTAATTATCAACCCAACAATATTAAGTTAAAAGTGATGAGACACTTAAGATACTCAAAGTACTAGATACTCAAGATGTCCATAACCGGGGACACGACTAACCATGATTAGTTTGTACACTCTGTAGAGGTTTGCGCATTTTTCCTCACAAGACTCGATCTCCTCTGTTGGATTTATTGCACTACATGATGTTTGAGAAACGGATGACCGAGACACGGTCTTTCAGAAAAATTAACTCTCTATTCCGGGCAGACCATACCAAACCTACAACCCACTACCTGCTGATCCACCTCTTCAAGAGCTTCACGTAACTTACTCAACTATGCTAGAGCCCATAATAGTTGTGGCTGCACATGGAAGTTTCTAGCATGAATCATCTCAGTTCCCTTTGAGCCTGGATGGCGGTCCATAGGAAAATCACACAGAACCCCGGGATCTCCAAAAATACAGGCAACACTGGGTACTCCAGGTGCCTCAATCCACCCAGATGTGTATTCAAGTTGCCACCTTAAGTTAAACCATTAATTAAAAATCTCACATCTGTCATGGATTTCGCTCACCCAAACCACGTCTACGAGCGTAGCATAGCAGTATAACCAATTCATACAAGTAACTCCCAAGGTTTGAAGATAACATGGCAATAGGTTCTATCTCATCAACTACTTCCCAACCCACAAGTTAATGGCATCCTAACCATGCAACGTTTGAGGATTGGAACTAATGCAAAAAAACTGGGTGACAAAGGGATATGATCAAAGTGTTACTTGCCTTGCTGACGATCCATGAAACCTAGGGACTCCAAATAACACGCTTCGCACTCCGGGAATTCTATCGCAAACAAACAATAGCATACATAAGCAATCAAGCAAAGAAGCACGGGTAGAACTCAAATATGAAGATCTACCAGAAAGTTCAACTTAAGAACTCCGGTTAGCAAAAAGAATCAAATCAAACGAAGCAACAAAACTCAAATGGCAAAAGAAACTAGATCCGTTTACTAATCTGGACCTAGGTCAAATTTTACAGTAGCAAAAGCTTGTTCAAGTTGATTAAACAGAAAGAGGGTCTCAAGACGAAGACCTAGGCGCTTGAATCGCCTGATTCCAACAAACAAATGAAAAGATAAACTAGAACGAAGATCGGATCAGAAATCGCGATCTGAAATAATCGCGGAAAAATCCGATAAAAGAAAACTGACGAACAGGCTAACGAACGAGCGTTCGTTGACTGAAACTAACGAGCGAAAACCGTTCGTTGAAACGAGCGTATGGACGAACGTCCGTTAAAGAGAAGAACTGGAAAAAATACTAGCAAACCGATCTAAAAAATGAATTAGGGTTTTCTTAAAAAAACGAATCGGTTTTCTTAAAAAAGGCGGCGAACAGCTACCTCGTCGGTCCGGCGAGACGCGGGAGCGGCGACGGGGCAAGGCGGCGACGACGAGGTGCGGCGGCGGCGGCTGTGGCGGTGACGAGGCGTGGCAGAGGCGAGGGGCGGCTGCGGGCGGGGCTGCGGGAGGCGGTGGGTGGTGGCGGCGGTAGGGGGCTGGGTATTTAAAGGAGGGGGCTGACTTGGGGAGGGGGCAAGGGCGACGGGGGCGGAGTCCGGCTCGGACTCCTCCTTGTCGGCGGTGGCGGTGGCGCGGCCAGTCTCCTGGAGGGAGATGGCACGCGGGAGGGAGTGGGCCGGCCCGGCTGGGGTTTCGGCCCAGTCGGTGCCCGGGGATCTTTTTCTTTAAAACAATTCCGCCGAACAGGAAAAAAAATCCTAGAAAATAAAATAAAAATCTATAAATGACAAAACAATTTTTCACCGTCTAAATAAAATATTTAGAATGAGATGAACATTTTCTTGGCCCTAAAATGCAATTTTGAAAAACGTGCAATTTTTCTAATGCAAACAAAATTGCAATAAAATCCAAATAAAAACAAATATGTGATTTTAATATTTTTCCTCCCATATTTCATTTATTTTGGAGATGTCATATTATCTCCTCTCATATATTTTAATATGAAATATTTTTAGAGAGAAAAATAATAAAAACCAAAAACCGTCGTTCCAAAATTTGATAAAAATCAAATTTGAAAACCGGGGAAATTCCCAACTCTCTCCGAGGGTCCTTGAGTTGCTTAGGATTTTGAGGATCGCGAGACGAAATGCAATAAAATATGATATGCAAGAATGATCTATGTATAACATTCCAAATTGAAAATTTGGGATGTTACATTAACCATAAAAATACTAGGTTCAACTTAATTTGCTCAGGGGGTGTAGGTGTTCTAGTATAACTCTTACGAACCACTGTTGAAGCTTTAGCATGATCCTTTATTCTAACAAGAGAAGGGGGTTTCTCAATATAAGCAGTAGGAACGATAGGATCAACATTGTAAGTAATAGTTTCTTCTTCAACTTTAATATGTTATACTACTTTAACTTCAATGGGAGGATGATATTTAAGCCACTTCTCCTTACGGAGATCAACATGAGTAGCAAAAGATTCATATAAAGAAGCTACTATCTCAGAGTCAAGTCAATATTTAGTGCTAAAATCACGAAAAGCATCGGCATCCATAAAATATTTAACACAATCAAACTTGAGGTTTATACCTGACTCTTGACCTTCATCGAGTTCCCAATCTTCAGAGTTGTGCTTGATTATTTCCAATAAATCCCATTTGAATTCAATATCCCTCTTCATATAGGAACCAGTACAAGAAGTATCGAGCATCGATCGATCATTATGAGAAAGCCGAGCATAAATTTTTTGAATAATAATTTCTCTTGAGAGCTCATGATTGGGGCATGAATATAACATTGACTTAAGCCTCCCCCAAGCTTGAGAGATACTTTCTCCTTCACCAGCCAAAAATTATACATATAATTCCGATCACGATGAACTAGATGCATAGGATAAAACATCTGATGAAATTCCAATTTCAATCGGTTGTAGTTCCATGATCCAATAGCATCCAATAGCCTATACCATGTCAATGCCTTTCCCTTCAAAGATAAAGGGAAGACCTTATTCCTGACAACATCCTTGGGCATACCTGCAAGCTTAAATAATCCACAAACTTCATCCACATAGATTAGGTGCACATCAGGATGTAATGTTCCATCTCCTACATAAGGATTAGCTAGCAGTTTCTCTATCATACCCGAAGGAATTTCATAATAAATATTTTCAGTAGGTGAAGTAGGTTGAGGAGAAACTCTTTGCTCTTCCGGTCGGGGTGAAGATACCCCGTCAAGCCCCTTAAAGGATTATTTTCCATAGTAACAAGTGACAGTAAATTTCAGCACACTATATAAATGTTTCCTTACCAAATTCCACTCACCAAAGGCGCTTCACTCCCCGGCAACGGCGCCAGAAAAGAGTCCTAATGACCCACAAGTATAGGGGACCTATCATAGTCCTTTCAATAAGTAAGAGTGTCAAACCCAACGAGGAGCAGAAGGAATTGACAAGTCATTTTCAGCAAGGTATTCTCTGGAAGCACTGAAATTATAGGTAACAGATAGTTTTGTGATAAGGTAAATAGTAATGGGTAACAAGTAACAAAAGTAAAAATGGTGCAAAAAGGTGTCCCAATCCTTTTTGTAGCAAAGGACAAGCCTGGACGAACTCTTATATAAAGCAAAGCGCTCTTGAGGACACATGGGAATTGTTGTCAAGTTAGTTTTCATCATGCTCATATGATTCACGTTCGTTACTTTGACAATTTGATATGTGGGTGGACTGGTGCTTGGGTGCTGCCCTTCGCTGGACAAGCCACACACTTATGATTAACCTCTCTCGCAGGCATCCGCAACTACAAAAGAAGAATTAAGGTAAACCTAACCATAGCATGAAACATATGGATCGAAATCAGCGCCTTACTAAGCAACACATAAACTATGGTTTAAGGTTCTGTCACTCTAGATACCCATCATCTACTTAATACTTCCCATTGCCTTCCCCCAGGACAAAATAATGGTGAAGTGTCATGTAGTTGACGTTCACATAACACCACTAGAGGAGAGACAACATACATCTCATCAAAATATCGAACGAATACCAAATTCACGTGATTACTTATAACAAGACTTCTCCCATGTCCTCAGGAACAAACGTAACTACTCACAAAGCATATTCATAATCAAGATCAAAGGAGTATTAATTATCATTAAGGATCTGAAAATGTAATCTTCCACTGGATAAACCAACTAGCATCAACTACAAGGAGTAATTAACACTACTAGCGACCCACAGGTACCAATCTGAGGTTTTGGGACCAAGATCAAATACAAGAGATGAACTAGGGTTTGAGAGGAGATGGTGCTGGTGAAGATGTTGATGGAGATTGACCCCCTCTCGATGATAGGATCATTGGTGATGACGATGGCTTCGGTTTCCCCCTCCCAGAGGGATGTTTCCCCGGCAGAACAGCTCCATCAAAGCCCTAGATTGGTTCTGCCTAGGTTCCGCCTCGAGACAGCGGCGCTTCATCCCTAAAGCTTCCCTCTGATTTTTTCCCAGGTCAAAACACACCATATAGCCAAAGATGGGCACCGGAGGCCTGCCAGGGGGCCCACAAGGACGGGAGGCGCTCTCAGGGGGGTTGGGCGCACCCTCCACCCTTGTGGCTGGCTGGTGGCCCCCTCTGGTGCTTTCTTCGCCCTATATTTTTTATATATTCCAAAAACATGCTTTGTGAAGTTTTAGGACTTTTGGAGTTGCGTAGAATAGGTCTCTAATATTTGCTCCTTTTCCAGTTCAGAATTCCAGCTGCCGGCATTCTCCCTCTTCATGTAAATCTTATAAAATAAGAGAGAATAGGCATAAGTATTGTTATATAGTGTGTAATAACAACCCATAATGCAATAAATATGAATATAAACTCATGATGCAAAATGGACGTATCACAAGCCAAGCAATTGTTTCATACCTTTGATGTTGTCAAACCTTTTCAACTTTCACGCAATCCATGAGCATGAGCCATGGATATAACACTATAGATGGAATAGAATATGGTGGTTGTGGAGAAGACAAAAAGAAGGAGATAGTCTCACATCAACTAGGCGTATCAATGGGCTATGGAGATGCCCGTCAATAGATATCAATGTGAGTGAGTAGGGATTGCCATGCAACAGATGCATTAGAGCTATAAATTTATGAAAGCTCAAAAATAAACTAAGTGGGTGTGCATCCAACGTTCTTGCTCACGAAGACCTAGGGCAATTTGAGGAAGCCCATTATTGGAATATACAAGCCAAGTTCTATAATGAAAAATTCCCACTAGTATATGAAAGTGACAACATAGGAGACTCTCTATCATGAAGATCATGGTGCTACTTTGAAGCAGAAGTGTGGAAAAAGGATAGTAACATTGCTCCTTCTCTCTTGTCTCTCATTTTTTTGTTGGCTTCTTTGGCCTTTTTTATTTTTCCTCACATGGGGCAATGCTCTAATAATGAACATCATCACACTTTTATTTACTTACAACTCAAGAATTACAACTCGATACCTAGAACAAAATATGACTCTATATGAATGCCTCCGGTGATGTACCGGGATGTGCAATGACTCAAGAGCGACATGTATAAAAAAGGTATGAATGGTGGCTTTGCCACAAATACGATGTCAACTACATGATCATGCAAAGCAATATGACAACGATGGAGCGTGTCATAATAAAACGGAACGGTGGAAGTTGCATGGAAATATATCTCAGAATGGCTATGGAAATGCCATAATAGGTAGGTACGGTGGCTGTTTTGAGGAAGGTAAATGGTGGGTGTATGTTACCTGCGAAAGTTGCACGGTACTAGAGAGGCTAGCAATGGTGGAAGGCTGAGAGTGCGTATAATCCATGGACTCAACATTAGTCATAAAGAACTCACATACTTATTGCAAAAATATATTAGTCATCGAAACAAATTACTACACACATGCTCCTAGGGGGATATATTGGTAGGAAAAGACCATCGCTCGTCCCCGACCGCCACTCATAAGGAATACAATCAATAAATAAATCATGCTCCAACTTTGTTACATAATGGTTCACCATATGTGCATGCTACGGGAATCACAAACTTTAACACAAGTATTTCTACAATCCACAATTACTCACTAGCATGACTCTAATACCACCATCTTTATATCTCAAGACAATCATAAGGAATCAAACTTCTCATAGTATTCAATGCACTTTATATTAAAGTTTTTATTATATCCCTCCTGGATGCCCATCATATTAGGACTAAATTCATAACCAAAGCAAATTACCATGCTGTTTAAAGAGACTCCCAAAATAATATAAGTGAAGCATTAGAGTTTAACAATTTCTACAAAATAAAGCCACCGCCGTGCTCTAAAAAGATATAAGTGAAGCACTAGAGCAAAATTGCCCAGCTCAAAAGATATAAATGAAGCACATAGAGTATTCTAATAAATCATGTTTCATGCTTGTCCCTCTAAAAAGGTGTGTACAGCAAGGATGATCGTGGGAAACTAAAAAGCAAAGACTCATATTGTCGGATGTGGGGTTCCCGCTAACCCTTAAGGTTCGAACACTGGGGTGCGCGCGAAGTCTTTCCCTCCTACCGATTGATGCTCTAACTCGCTAAGATCTTGCGGACGAACTCGATGAACTCACAACACAGAAAGACATGGGGTTTATACTGGTTCGGGCCACCATTGTGGTGTAATACCCTACTCCAGTGTGGTGGTGGTGGTCGATTGGCTCTTGGGCTGATGATGAACAATACAAGGAGAAGAACAGCCTCCTGTGGTTGAGGTGTTCTTGTGCGTATGAACTTGTGGTGTGTAGATTCCCTCAAGCTAAGATGAGATGCCCCTACTATGGTGGTGGCTAGTCCTATTTATAGAGGCCCTGGTCCTCTTCCCAAATATTGAGCAGGAAGGGAGCCAACAATGGCGGGCTAATTTGAAGGGGGATAGCTAGTACAAGCTATCCTGACAAAAGCGGTATTCGCCTGTGAAAGGCTCTGGTGGTGACGCTGTCTTGGGCTCCACGATGACATCCGTCTTGCCTTCCTTCTGGTCTTGGTCTCGTTGCACCGAAATGGCAACCTTTGCCTGGGGCCTCGGTACTCCTCGCCTGCGCTTGCCTCCTTAGCACCAAAGAGGAAATGAGGACGCTGCGCGCGCTGGCGCCCGCCTGGCACCGTTCGTCATGGCTCACGTCACGAGAGCCTCGTGAGGTTCGCCCCATCTTGATATCTCCGCTCCTCGTGAGCCTGCCTGACCAGGCTGCTCTAGAGGAGGTCTTGCGTCGTTCCCCTCGCGAGGGTCTTGGGTGCCTTGTTGACGAAGATGGGTCGTACGGCCTGCTAGCTCAGCCACGCCGTGGGCCGCAGGCAGGCAGGTCTGGGACCCCCGTTCCCAGAATGCCGACAGTAGCCCCCGAGCCCAAGGTGCGCGCGGGCTTGGCTTCGCGGCGAAACCAAGGGTCAAGTTCAGAGCACCGCGGGCCCCAAAAGCCTACGGCCTCGGTTGGCGCGTGGTGAAGGCAGAAGCTCATGTTCTGTCTTCAGCCGCACTGACTCGCGTCCTCGGCCATCTGCACCTCCGCGACCCCAATGCCCGCCTTGACGAGATGCTGGAGCCTGTGGCTGAAGATCTCTGCGAAGCCGCCGCCGCAGCTGTTCAAGGTCAAGTCGAGGCTTTGCTGGGGAAGTTCCGCGGCTTTGTCTCCGATCCTCTGTCTGGCGATGTCGCGGATCCTGCGACTGGTGGTGAAGGTGAGAACATCGTCGCCCACGGGGGAGCACCTTCCGCAGGCGACTGCGACATCCAGGGGTGACCTATTCTTCTCGTTTCATTCCTGCGACATACATCAGGCCTCGTGGAGGAATTTGGACTTTTTATTTGGTATTGTGAGAACAATATGCTTGTAATATTTGCTTCGAGATTTTCTGTTTTCCTTCCTATTTGCTTTGTTCTGCGTCGGCAGAGCCCGGCCCCGCGCATACCTCAACCGCCATTGGGCCGACTGGAGACCAGGACAGTCCAAGGAGTGAGGGGCTACATGACCAGTTAGGCTCCTGAGTCGTGATGCTCAGGAGTCCCCCTTGACGTGCGAACGACATATAGGGAGAGTTTGTGAGGATAGATTTATGTTCTACGTCGGCAGAGCCCGGCCCCGCGCACACCTCAACCGCCATTGGGCCGACCGGAGACCAGGACGAACCAAGGAGTGAGCGGCTACGTGACCAGTTAGGCTCCTGAGTCGCGATGCTCAGGAGTCCCCCTTGACGTTCAAAGAATTTCCATACCTGCCCTCGTTGAGGCCTCGGGAGGGGCGCGCGGCGCCCAGGTCCGGGGGACCTGGTTGGGTGGCGTGCGCTTGGGCGTGACCTGAGCGCAGCCCCGTGCCCAGCCCCCTCGCGCGACTCTCCTGAGGGGAGGCTTCATGGTGAGGATGGGTGTTGAGCTCTGGGCTCCCTGAGGTTGGTACGACCGTGGGGTCGCCCTCAGTTGTTTATCACCAGCGCGGAGCATAGTGCTTCCGCTTGTGCACGGGCATAGCCACTCCTTGGCGGCGTCGACAGCCAGCGCGGAGCATGGAGCTTCCACTTGGGCGTGGCATGGGGAGCTCCTTCGGGAGGAGCCCCCGGGGCGTGTACAGCCCCGCCCTGACACATGGCTTGCACGGCAGGGCTGCGAGGTGTATCTGGGCACTCGTGAGCCAGCGCGGGACTCACGAGGCCCTACCTCATGGCGGGTTGCGCCTGGTCTTGAGTCTTGGTGATTGTATGTCCCTGCAAGGCGGTTAGATGCAAGCACTCTACGTCCTCAAGTCCCGGCCCTCGAGCGAGCTCAGCCGCCGCTGGTATGCCACGTCGCAATGTCATGGTCAAGGCCAGGGGGTGAGGGCTGGAGAGCCAGTAAGAGCCCCTGAGTCGCGATGCTCAGGAGCCCCCCTTTTAACGTGCAAGCGGGTTGCATGGGATAAACAGACCCGCGGCGGGCGGCAACCGAGCAGGCGATAGCCGTCGGCGGGTTAAGCATGAAGAGCAGATCGACTTGGATGAATGCAGGAAGATACATGCCACTGGGTCTGGCTCGAGCAGCTTAGGGATGATGCAGCCCGAGGGGCGCCCCCAGCAAGGTAAGCTAAAGACTTAAGCAAAAGGGATACATGCCATGGGGATGGAACCATGTGGCCTGGGAATAATGCATCCTGAGGGGCGCTCCTGGCTTAAATGAACTGGGAAGATGTCACCTGGTTCTGTAGACAAAGTAGAGTTTGTGCAGCTGAAGCCACACATTGAAGGAATGGCTCCTCATGAGCCACCGGGACCCTGAGCCTCGGGAGGCTCTAGGGGCTCAGAAGGTTTCCTGAAGACCGTCCCCACTTCCTCTAGAACGGCGTGGAACCTGGCCTCCTGAGCCGCCAGGACTTGCCGCACGTTGCGCTGATAGGACGACGCCACGCTCGGCAAGCCGAAGGGAATGCGAACGTAGCTGTGTGGCGGACCCTCACAGCGGCCCACACGTGATGGCCAGAAGCGTTCCTGAGATGCGGCCCTGTTGAGGCCTGGGACGTCGATGCAGACACACAGCCCCACATCCTTGCCTGGATGAGGGGCTGCGCCTTGTGAGCGGCTGTAGCCGCGCATGGCTCTTGCTTCTTGTAGTTCCTGGGTGGTCTTGGTGATGAACTCCTGGGTGGTGGGCACTCCTTGCACTGTGCTCTCCTGAGGAAAGTGTGTCGTGAATCACGCTTCCAAGTGGTGCCCAAGCGCCTCCCTCGTGAGGTTGGCAAGGTCTGAGGCTCTCCAAGAGAGAGCCCCCGAGTCCTGCCTGAGGAGGGCGCCGTGCGCACTTTCCTATGCGGTGGAGGGAGGCGCCCTTAGAGCGGGCGCTGATCCTGACAAGGCTCCTGACACGACGCCATCTTCTTGGGGTCCTGCGCGGCGCGACAGCTTCTTCTTGGGGATGGTCTCCGGAGGGCCTTCAGGGTTGTCGATTGCTGCGGCTTGGAAGGCGCGCTCAAGGGAGCACACCGCATCCCTTTCTTCACATGGGACCATGATGATTCCCCCGCTTCCTGTCATCTTGAGAACGTTGTAGCCATGGTGAGTGACTGACATGAACTTGGTGCTACCTCTTGAGCACTGCGTTGGATTTCCCCGAAGACGTGAGGATGATGCAGCAAAGTAGCATAAGTATTTCCCTCAGTTTTTGAGAACCAAGGTATCAATCCAGTAGGAGGCTACGTGCGAGTCCCTCGTACCTACACAAAAACGATAGCTCAATGCAACCAACGTGCTTAGGGGTAGTCAATCCCTTCACGGTCACTTACGAAAGTGAGATCTGATAGAGATGATAAGTAATATTTTTTGGTATAGAGATGCAAAGTAAAAAGTAAAAGCAAAGCAATAATAAAGTGATGGAGATTGATATGATGAGAAAGAGACCCGGGGGCCATAGGTTTCACTAGTGGCTTCTCTCAAGAGCATAAGTATTCTACGGTGGGTGAACAAATTACTGTTGAGCAATTGACAGAATTGAGCATAGTTATGAGAATATCTAGGTATGATCATGTATATAGGCATCACGTCCGAGACAAGTAGACCGACTCCTGCCTGCATCTACTATTATTACTCCACTCATCGACGGCTATCCAGCATGCATCTAGAGTATTAAGTTAAAAACAGAGTAACGCCTTAAGCAAGATGACATGATGTAGAGGGATAATTTCATGCAATATGATAAAAACCCCATCTTGTTATCCTTGATGGCAACAATACAATACGTGCCTTGCTGCCCCTTCTGTCACTGGGAAAGGACACTGCAAGATCGAACCCAAAGCTAAGCACTTCTCCCATGGCAAGAAAAACCAATCTCGTAGGCCAAACCAAACTGATAATTCGAAGAGACTTGCAAAGATAACCAATCATACATAAAAGAATTCAGAGAAGATTCAAATATTATTCATAGATAGACTGGATCATAAACCCATAATTCATCAGTCTCAACAAACACACCGCAAAAAGAAGATTACATCGAATAGATCTTGACAAGAGAGGGGGGAACATTGTATTGAGATCCAAAAAGATAGAAGAAGCCATCTAGCTACTAACTATGGACCCGTAGGTCTGAATTAAACTACTCACACTTCATCAGAGGGGCTTGGATGATGATGTAGAAGCCCTCCGTGATTGATGCCCCCTCCGGTGGAGCTCCAGAACAGGCCCCAAGATGGGATCTCGTGGATACAGAAAGTTGCGGCGGTGGAATTAGGTTTTTGGCTCCGTCCCCGATCGTTTGGTGGTACGTAGGTATATATGGGAGGAAGAAGTACGTCGGTGGAGCTTCGAGGGACCCATGAGGCAGGGGGGCGCGCCCTAGGGGGGCGCCCTCCACCCTCATGACTGTGTTGTGGCTTTCTTGACGGAGGGTCCAAGTCTCCTGGATCTTATTTGATGAGAAAATCATGTTTCTGAAGGTTTCATTCCGTTTGGACCCCGTTTGATATTCTGTTTCTCCGAAACACTGAAATAGGAAAAAAACATCAATTCTAGGTTGGGCCTCCGGTTAATAGGTTAGTCCCAAAAATAATATAAAAGTGGAAAATAAATCCCAATAATGTCCAAAACAGTAGATAATATAGCATGGAGCAATCAAAAATTATAGATACGTTGGAGACGTATCAAGCATCCCCAAGCTTAATTCATGCTCGTCCTGGAGTAGGTAAATGATAAAAATAGAATTTTTGATGCGGAGTGCTACTTGGGATAATTCTAATGTAATTCTTCTTAATTGTGGTATGAATATTCAGATCTGAAAGATTCAAGACAAAAGTTCATATTGACATAAAAATGATAACACTTCAAGCATACTAACTAAGCAATTATGTCTTCTCAAAATAACATGGTCAAAGAAAGTTCATCCCTACAAAATCATATAGTTTAGTCATGTTTCATTTTCGTCACACAAGAATGCTCTCATCATGCACAACCCCGATGACAAGCCAAGCAATTGTTTCATACTTTAGTAATCTCAAACCTATAAACTTTCACGCAATATATGAGCGCGAGCCATGGACATAGCACTATAGGTGGAATAGAATATAATGAGGGGGGTTATGTGGAGAAGACAAAAAGGAAGAAAGCCTCACATCAACGAGGCTAATCAATGGGCTATGGAGATGCCCACCGGTTGATGTTAATGCAAGGAGTAGGGATTGCCATGCAACGGATGCACTAGAGCTATAAATGTATGAAAGCTCAACAAAAGAAACTAGTGGGTGTGCATCCAACTTGCTTGCTCACGAAGACCTAGGGCACTTGAGGAGGCCCATTGTTGGAATATACAAGCCAAGTTCTATAATGAAAAATTCCCACTAGTATATGAAAGTGATAACATGAGAGACTCTCTACTATGAAGATCATGGTGCTACTTTGAAGCACAAGTGTGGTAAAAGGATAGTAACATTGTCCCTTCTCTCTTTTTCTCTCATTTTTGGGCCTTTTTTATGGCCTTTCTCTTTTTTTGGGCCTTCTTTTTTTAATGGCCTTTTTTTATTCCTCACTTGGGATAATGCTCTAATAATGATGATCATCACACTTCTATTTATTTACAACTCAATGATTACAACTCGATACTAGAACAAAGATGACTCTATATGAATGCCTCTGGCGGTGTACCGGGATATGCAATGAACCAAGAGTGACATGTATGAAAGAATTATGAATGGTGGCTTTGCCACAAATACTATGTCAACTACATGATCATGCTAAGCAATATGACAATGATGAATGTATCATGATGAACGGAATGATGGAAAGTTGCATGGCAATATATCTCGAAATGGCTATGGAAATGCCATAATAGGTAGGTATGGTGGCTATTTTGAGGAAGATATAAGGAGGTTTATGTGTGTAAGAGCGTATCATATCACGGGGTTTGGATGCACCGGCGAAGTTTGCGCCAACTCTCAATGTGAGAAAGGGCAATGCACGGTACCGAAGAGGCTAGCAAGGATGGAAGGGTGAGAGTGTGTATAATCCATGGACTCAACATTAGTCATAAAGAACTCACATACTTATTGCAAAAATCTACAAGTCATAAAAAACCTCGGTACTAGGCGCATGCTCCTAGGGGGATAGATTGGTAGGAAAAGACCATCGCTCGTCCCCGACCGCCACTCATAAGGAAGACAATCAAATAACACCTCATGTTTCAAATTTGTTGCATAACGTTTACCATACGTGCATGCTACGGGACTTGCAAACCTCCACACAAGTATTTCTCAATTTCACAACTAGTCAACTAGCACGACTTTGATATTACTACCTCCATATCTCAAAACAATCATCAAGCATCAAACTTCTCTTAGTATTCAACACACTCATAATAAAGTTTTATTATTAATCTTGCACACCAAGCATATTAGGATTTTAAGCAAATTACCATGCTATTAAGACTCTCAAAATAATCTAAGTGAAGCATGAGAGATCAATAGTTTCTATAAAACAAATCCACCACCGTGATCTAAAAGATATAAGTGAAGCACTAGAGCAAAACTATAAAACTCAAAAAGATATAAGTGAAGCACTAGAGTAAAACTATAGAGCTCAAAAGATATAAGTGAAGCACATAGAGTATTCTATCAAATTCCAAATTATGTATGGCTCTCTCAAAAGGTGTGTACAGCAAGGATGATTGTGGTAAACTAACAAGCAAAGACTCAAATCATAAAAGACGCTCCAAGCAAAACACATATCATGTGGTGAATAAAAATATAGCTCCAAGTAAAGTTACCGATAGAAGTAGACGAAAGAGGGGATGCCTTCCGGGGCATCCCCAAGCTTTGGCTTTTAGGTGTCCTTAGATTATATTGGGGGTGCCATGTGTATCCCCAAGCTTAGGCTCTTGCCACTCCTTGTTCCATAATCCATCAAATCTTTACCCAAAACTTGAAAACTTCACAACACAAAACTTAAAGTAGAAAATCTCGTGAGCTCCGTTAGCGAAAGAAAACAAAAGAACACTTCAAGGTACTGTAATGAACTCATTATTTATTTATATTGGTGTTAAACCTACTGTATTCCAACTTCTCTATGGATTATAAACTATTTACTAGCCATAGATTCATCAAAATAAGCAAACAACACACGAAAAACAGAATCTGTCAAAAACAGAACAGTCTGTAGTAATCTGTAGCTAGCGCAAAATCTGGAACCCCAAAAATTCTAAAATAAATTGCTGGACGTGAGTAATTTACCTATTAATCATCTGAAAAAATAATTAACTAAATATCACTTTCCAAATAAAAATGACAGCAGTTCTCGTGAGCGCTAAAGTTTCTGTTTTTTACAGCAAGCTCAACAAGATTTTCCCCAAGTCTTCCAAACGGTTCTACTTGGCACAAACACTAATTAAACACAAAAAACACAACCAAAACAGATGCTAAATAATTTATTTATTGAATAAAAGTAAGGGAAAATATTGGGTTGTCTCCCAACAAGCGCTTTTCTTTAAAGCCTTATAGCTAGGCATACGATTTTAACGAGGCTCACAAGAAAGACAAGAATTGAAGCACAAAGACAGCATCATAAAACATGTGACAATCACATCTAAGTCTAACATACTTCCTATGCATAGGAATCTTATAGGCAAACAAATTATCAAGGCAAGCAAAAACTAGCATATGCAAGGAAGCGGAAAGAAACAATAGCAATGTCAACATAACGAGAGGTAATTTAGTAACATGAAAATTTCTACAACCATATTTTCCTCTCACACAGTAATTACATGTAGGATCATAAGAAAATTCAACAATATAGCTATCACATAAAATATTCTCAACATGATCCACATGCATGCAAAATTGGCACTTTTCTGAAATAGTGGGATTAACATTAACTAAAGTCATGACCTTTCCAAACGGGCTTTTATCAAAAACTTCATAAGATTGAACATTCTCCAAATACGTGGGATCTAAAGTTGACATTCTTCCAAACCCACTTTCAATATTATTGAAAACATCATAATCAATCTCATATTCATCATGGGGCTTAAATAAATTTTCAATATCATAAGAAGAATCACCCCAATCATGATCATTACAACAAGTAGTAGACATAGCAAAACTAGCATCCCCAAGCTTAGGGTTTTGCATATTATTAGCACAATTGACATCAAGAGAATTTATAGTAAAATCATTGCAATCATGCTTTTTATTCAAAGATCTATCGTGAATCACATCATAAAGTAATTCATCACACTTTTCAGATTCATGAATTTCAAGCAAAACTTCATAAAGATAATCTAGTGCACAAAACTCACTAGCAATTGGTTCATCATAATTGGATCTCTTAAAAAGATTAGCAAGTGGATGAGGATCCATAGATCTTAGGTTCTCTGTTTAGTAATAAATAAACAACTATTCGAACCATACGAGCAAACAAGAAACGGGCAAAAAGAAGCAAATAGAGAGGGAGGATAGAGAGAGAGAGAGGGCGAATAAAACGGCAAGGGTGAAGTGAGGGAGAGGAAAACGAGAGGCAAATGGCAAATAATGTAATGCGGGAGATAGGGATTGTGATGGGTACTTGGTACGTTGACTTTTGCGCAGACTCCCCAGCAATGGCACCAGAAATTCTTCTTGCTACCTCTTGAGCACTGCGTTGGATTTCCCCGAAGAGGAGAGGATGATGCAGCAAAGTAGCGTAAGTATTTCCCTCAGTTTTTGAGAACCAAGGTATCAATCCAGTAGGAGGCTACGCGCGAGTCCCTCGTACCTACACAAAAACAATAGCTCAACGCAACCAACGCGCTTAGGGGTTGTCAATCCCTTCATGGTCACTTACGAAAGTGAGATCTGATAGAGATGATAAATAATATTTTTTGGTATTTTTGGTATAGAGATGCAAAGTAAAAAAGTAAAAGCAAAGTAAAAGCAAAGCAATAATAAAGTGATGGAGATTGATATGATGAGAAAGAGAACCGGGGGCCATAGGTTTCACTAGTGGCTTCTCTCAAAAGCATAAGTATTCTACGGTGGGTGAACAAATTACTGTTGAGCAATTGACAGAATTGAGCATAGTTATGATAATATCTAGGTATGATCATGTATACAGGCATCACGTCCGAGATAAGTAGACCGACTCCTGCCTGCATCTACTACTATTACTCCACTCATCGACCGCTATCCAGCATGCATCTAGAGTATTAAGTTAAAAACAGAGTAACACCTTAAGCAAGATGACATGATGTAGAGGGATAATTTCATGCAATATGATAAAAAAACCATCTTGTTACCCTCGATGGAAACAATACAATACGTGCCTTGCTGCCCCTTCTGTCACTGGAAAAGGACACCGCAAGATTGAACCCAAAGCTAAGAACTTCTCCCATGGCAAGAAAAACCAATCTAGTAGGCCAAACCAAACTGATAATTCGAAGAGACTTGCAAAGATAACAAATCATACATAAAAGAATTCAGAGAAGATTCAAATATTATTCATAGATAGACTGGATCATAAACCCACAATTCATCGGTCTCAACAAACACACCGCAAAAAGAAGATTACATCAAATAGATCTCCACAAGAGAGGGGGAGAACATTGTATTGAGATCCAAAAAGAGAGAAGAAGCCATCTAGCTACTAACTATGGACCCGTAGGTCTGAAGTAAACTACTCACACTTCATCGGAGGTGCTTGGATGATGATGTAGAAGCCCTCCGTGATCTATGCCCCCTCCGGCGGAGCTCCAGAACAGGCCCCAAGATGGGATCTCGTGGATACAGAAAGTTGCGGCGGTGGAATTAGGTTTTTGGCTCCGTCCCCGATCGTTTGGGGGAACGTAGGTATATATGGGAGGAAGAAGTACGTTGGTGGAGCTTCGAGGGGCCCACGAGGTAGGGGCGCGCCCTAGGGGGCGTCCTCCACCCTCGTGACCGCCTCGTGTCTTTCTTGACAGAGGGTCTAAGTCTCTGGATCTTATCTGATGAGAAAATCACGTTTCAGAAGGTTTCATTCCGTTTGGACTCCGTTTGATATTATGTTTCTCCGAAACACTGAAATAGGCAAAAAACAGCAATTCTGGGCTGGGCCTCCGGTTAATAGGTTAGTCCCAAAAATAATATAAAAGTGGAAAATAAAGCCCAACAATGTCCAAAACAGTAGATAATATAGCATGGAGCAATCAAAAATTATAGATACGTTGGAGACGTATCACTTGGCCAGGGCTGGATACCCGAGAATAGCATTGTACGGCAGGTAGATGTGCGCGACGTCGAAGTCGATGAGCTCGGTGCGGTAGTTCTTGCGCTCCCCGAAGGTGACAGGCAGGCGGACTTTCCCTATCGGTGTGGTGGAACCGTCGGTCACTCCTGAGAAAGGCTTGGTTGGCTGGAGCTGCTCATTGGGCACTTGGAGGTTGTCGAACGTGTCGACGGATAGGACGTTGAGCCCTACACCGCCGTCAATGAGAGTCTTGGTGACTTGCACATTGCTGATGACTGGGGAGCACAGCATAGGGAGTGCGCTAGTGGTGGCTGCGCACTTGAGCTGATCTACCGAGTCGAAGGTGATGGCGCATTGGGACCACCTGAGCGGGCGCATGGCCTCGAGCTTGGGGAGCACCGCGTTCACCTCGCGAGTGAACTGTTTGAAGATGCACTGAGAGGCTGGGGCCTGAGCACCGCCCAAGATGCAAGCGATCGCACGCGGCTCCTGGAAGCCCCCAGCCCCCTCGTCCTGGTGGTGGTCATCGTATCGAGGAGGTAGATCTGGCTTGAACTTGCCTGGCCAGGCGACGCTGCGCAGTTCGGGGGTGAAGGCGCGGCAGCCAGCCATGGTCGCCGGGGCCCGCTTCTGAGGCGGAGCTTGGTCTTGACGAGGTCCGCGCTACGCCACTGCAGGCGGCACGTGGTCTTGACAAGGTGGCGCAGGGAGCGCCAGTGCAGCTTCTTGTGGCCGCGGGATTTCTTGGCAGCTTGTTTCTTCACGCACGGGCGCCGGGCACGGTGGATCACGTCGCGGAGGCGCGCGCCTTGGTGCCAAGGCACCGTCTTGGGGTCGAGGCAGTGGAGGCATGCCATGAACCCCGTCGCCCACGGCTGGTTGAGGGTGACGCAAAGAGTGGGACGGCGTCGGGGAGCCCCCTGCGGCATGGACGAGCTTGGTGATGCGGTCAAGCCACTCCTCATAGCGGTCGTCGACGGGGCAGTAAGGCAGGAGCTCGTTCGCCGCGATGAGCATGGCCCATGCCTCCATGGGAGCACGGTGCGCGTGAGACGAAGAACCAGCAGGGGTGAGTGATGGAGTAGCGGTGTGAAAGTGTGTTATATCGACTAGAGGGGGTGAATAGGCGATTTTTATGAAAGTCTTTAAAACATGGAAGTTTCAAAGACAAATGATAGAAATGAACCTATTTCCATGCAGCGGAAGATAGACTACACTAGACAGACAATAGTCAAGCATTCAATGAAGTGAAACCACACTGACTAAGAGTAGCTAGGCAATAAGGATCAGGTACACAGTGAAGACAAATAGATAAAGCAAATAGGCACTGACTTTACAAGAGCCAACTGTAAATAAAGAGATGAGAAGGATAGAACCAGTGTGCGTGAGGAAGACAAAGGTTTGGTAGACCAGTTCCAACTGCTGTGACGGTTGTACGTCTGGTTAGGGCGGATAGGTATTTAAACCTGAGGACACTCAGTCCCGGAAACTTAGTCCTGAGCACACAGCTCAGAACACTTAGTCCTCTCCGTATTCCCCTTGAGCTAAGGTCACATAGACCTTACCCAATCACTCTGGTAAGTCTTCAAGGTAAACTTCCAAACCTTCACAGACTCCGTTCACTGGCGATCCACAATGACTCTTGGATGCTCAGAACGCGACGCCTAACCGGCTGGAGGATTCATAGTCCTCAAGTGTAATAAGTCTTCAAATCATATAGACAAGAAGACTTAAGTGATGCCTAACACTCTTTGGCTCTGGGTGGTTAGGGCTTTATCCTCTCAAGGAAGTCTCTCTCAAAGGCTTCGAGGTGGGTTGCTCTCAAACAACAAAAGCCGTACTTTAACTCTGAGCAGCCAACCGTTTATGGTTGTAGGGGGTGGGCTATTTATAGCCACTAGGCAACCCAACCTGATTTGTCCGAAATGACCCTGGGTCACTAAGGAACTAACACGTGTTCCAATGGTCAGATTTCAAACACACACGGCAACTTTACTTGGGCTACAAGCATAGCTGACTTGTCCAACTCTGAACAAGATTCGCTCTCATTGTCTTCACTCGAAGACATAGGATTTTGGTTAAGCATCACTTCAGTCATTCTGACTGGTTTTCTTGGACCCCACTTAATAGTACGGTGGTTCCTATGACTCAACAAAGAAGAAAAAGAACTACGAAAGATCTAAGTCTTCGCGCTCCATAGTCTTCATGCGATGTATTCTCTTGTCATAGTCTTCAAGTGAATGTCTTCACGTACCACCTTTGACTTCAATGTCTTCATACATTTTTAGGGGTCATCTCTGGTAGGAAAACCGAATCAATGAGGGACTTCTACCTGTGTTATCCTGCAATTCTCACAAACACATTAGTCCCTCAACTAGGTTTGTCGTCAATACTCCAAAACCAACTAGGGGTGGCACTAGATGCACTTACAATCTCCCCCTTTTTGGTGATTGATGACAAACTAGTTGAAGTTTTCAACGGGGAATATAATATGTGAAATTGTAAAGGATAAGGAATTGTCTTCATAAGTTGCAAGGGCTCCCCCTGAAGATGTGCATATAAGTAATTTGCTTTTGGAATGCAAATGCACATGGCAGGTTGTACTTGTGGAGATCCTCTTCCACTTATGATGACAATTCATCATGCATGAAAGGTATGTGAAGATAATGACATGCATAATGACAAATGGACGTCTGCAAAATGATCTAAGTGCGGAATTTATCGTCGCACATGCAGAATTTATCATCGCATCACAAAATAGCAAATAAGTAGCAGACGACCATCGAGTTTAAGTGTTACAACTCAAAGAACCAAATGTATCAAAACAAGAGTTGTAAACACTAGGCAAAACATAAAGTAACCGCCCATATGGACCCGCTTGAAGACTATCAAACTCATATGCTTCTCCCCCTTTTGTGAGTGAGGACCAAAAAGGTTTGAAGACATAGAGCATCTACTCGTTCCCACAAGAGTAGGTGCAGCAGCAGGGTCGTCGGTGGTGTTCGGCGGTGCAGAAGAACTTGGGGCAGTGTCGAGGCGTGCAGAAATAGGGGGCGGTGAAGTGGCATCATCTTCGTCCTCGATCACTCTAGCATTCACAGTTGCCGCAGAGGAAGAGAACTCAGAGTCTTCAAGAGATGGAGTTCGTCGCAGCATAGTCCTTCGGGGAGGTGTGGAGTCAAACTTGAAACGTTCAAAGAAGCCATCCTCTTGAAGATCATCCTAAGAACACATAAGCGTCAGCCCTTTCCATGTACGCCGACAGGTTTCATGGGCAACGAAGGCATTCTTGGTGGCAAGATTGCGAATGCGGTTGACATCCACCAAGAGGCTGTGCATTTGGCGCTTCAGCCAGTCATGATGCCTATCCTATTTCTGATGAAGAGCAACCAGAAGCTCTCGGTCATTGAGAACATGAGATCACTTCTTGGGTCGTTGGGCAATAGTGCTTTTAGTGGCTTCAGTAAGAGCACGATGAGGTGCACGTGTAGTACCAGCCAGAGGATAAACACGAGTCACTGCTTCAACTCCTTCAATGTTCTGAGTGAAACTTTGATGCTCTGCATTCTGAAGACTAAGAGGTTCCTTGGCAGGCTCTGGATAAATGGCTTCAACGGACATATCCACATCAGGCAGAAAGATCCGATGATTGCGAGCAGATGGCTGATATGAGATAGCTGAGTGGAGTTTAATCAGTCGCATTATCCATGGAGCGTAGAACTTCAAGCCAAAAAGATCAGATCCTGATGCAGCAAGTTGGCGGATGAAGAAGTCTTGTGCATTGAAGCATTTGCCATGACGAATATAGAAGACCAAAGTCTTCATTGCACCTTCCAGCTTTGCATGTGGAGAATGTCCTTTGATGGGCCAGAGAGTTCGCCTTATGATGTGATAGATAGTCCTGGGCAGATACTCAAGGTCTTCAACAAAGAACTCCTTAGGATATGCAGCATCTTGTGGCAAAGGCTTCATCATACTGAGCATCTGACTCATGTTCGGTTCAGGCTTCTGAAAGATGCTTTCCATAGCTTCACTATGAAGTTGACATCCAGGTTCATAGAGATCTCCAGGAGTGGGCAGACCAGTGAGCTCAATGACATCAAAGGCTTTGGCTTCGTGATGAACATTTCCTGTCATCCACTCCAGGACCCAAGTCTTCAGATCTCTGTTGTAACCACGTATGTGAAGTGTGGCATAAAATTGGAGTAGCAACTCTTCATTCCAGTGCTCTTGGTCGGTGACGAAAGGCAACAATCCAACCTCTTTGAAGCAATCCAAAGCTTCTTCCAGACAGGGCAGACCAGCTATTGCTTCGGTGTCAAGACGCATATGTGGGAAGATGCGACCTTGATTATACAGAATGCAGGAGTAATAGCTTCACTGCGGATAGCTCCAGAACTGATCAGAAGATATTCGTTTCCTTGAATAGGGGTTCTTGGAGCTATTGAAGAAGGTGTTGTCTGCTTGGAAGCCGTTGACATTGAAGGATCCAGGTACTGATGCAGGACCTGGAAACCTGGGCAACCTTGGCATGGGCTTCTGTACCTGAGGCCTATGCTCAATATGATAGTCAAACCGAGGACCAGCAGCAGGCGCAGGAACAGAAGCAGTAGCATCATTGGCTTCGCTGACTTCTGGTTCTGGGGTTGGTGTAGGCTCCACATTTGCTTCAGCCATGACAGCGTCAGTGGCTTCATTGGTGTTGGTGGTGGCAGCCTCAAGATTTTCTACCTCCACTTGATGAGCTGGAGGGTCGGGCACAAACTCGTTCTCCTCGAGAACAGCTTCTTTAGTAGTTGGGAGAGTAGGAACACGTTCTTCTTCTTGGGTGTCATCGGCTGATGCAGCCGGAATGTCTTCAGCAGTTTTAGCTTCAGACTCGGAGACTTGAGACCTTGGTCCTTTGCGAAGCCTGCGTAACGCAGGCGATGCCTTTGGAGATGGAGTTGGCTGGGCCTCAAAGTCTTCTTCTTCTTCTTGCCGGGGTGGTGTGACTTGTTGTTGTTGTGGGTGATCAGCCCATGTTGCATCCTGAGCAATTGGCATCAGAGGACGACCAATGCTGATGAGTTCGTTGTGCGTAAGAACAGGCGATGATACCTGTTGGTGCTCGATCTGAGGAAGAACTACATCATCTTCAACATGGTCATGGTGACCAATGTCTTCAGCAGCGGTGGGATCAGCTACTGGTATGTCTTTAGCTTCATGAGCCTCTGTGAAAGCAGGCTCATGGACAATCAGTTGGCGCTCTTGATGTTCCGCGGCAGGGCGAACCATGGAGATAGGTTCAACAATTAAGGGCTCTGTGGGAGCAGCCCGTTCCTTCTTGGTCTTCCGCTTCTTCTTGGAGGGAGCAGTAGCAGAGGCTTCAGGATGTTTCCTCTTTCTGGCTTCAGCCTCAGCAATCCTCGTCTTCTTCAGTTCTGAAGCGGTAGACCTGGCTATTGGCTTCGAGCCAGTCATGCTGGTTGGGAAGACAATGGGATGTGCTTCCGGCCTTGGTGCGTCGGGTTCGGCCATAGCGGGCTTCTTCTTCTTCCACTTTGCAGCCATCCTGGGGTCAATGCCAGGGTGCCCAAGGGCCTTGTGTTTCTCAGCCTCATTGTAGGCTTGCACACACTTGTCAGCCAGGTTCTTCATGCGCTCACGAGAACCTTGAGCTTCTTCACGCTTCTTGAGAAAGGCTTCTTTGAGCTCGTGCAGCATGATCTTGAAGTTCTTGACCCCTTGCACGCTGAGCTTGGCCATATACTTCTTGAACTGAGCTTTCGCAAAGTCAATCTTCTGCTTCAGTTCAACGATGCGCTGGGCTATAGCTAACTCTGAAGCAATGGCGCCATGGAAAGCGACACTGAGGCCAATGGGAAGTTGCAGATCTTCAAAGCTGAGGTTGGGCGTGTCAAACCACTCATCAATGAAGTCGTGGATGATTGCCATGCCAAAGATAGGCAAATTGTTGAAGATTTCTGCTTCTTCTTTGCTCTTGATCAGTTGCTCAAGAGCGTCATCTCCAAGATCTTCATCACTGGATAGATCAATGGTATCATTGCGCAGAATGGCAGCAGCAGTCAGTTCTTGGCTGGTGTGTGGCAGAGGCATCTTGACTCTAGGGGGCTTGGAGATACGTGACAGATCTTCAGACTGCACACTGTCTTCAGGAGGTGCAGTAGCCAGTGGCTTCGCCCGTGAGATTTTTGGTGCTGAGGCAGGCTTTGAAGCTTTAGGCAGCTTTGGCTTCTGTGGCTTCGGAGTAGGAGCTGGGGCTTCATCAGTGTCGGCATCATCATCAGAATGATCCACTTTGGCACCTTGAATAGAGATGTGAGTGATGAGGCCATCCAGGTTGTAGAACGGACCGATGACATTGGGTTCGGCATCACGGGTGCCATCTGCACAGGGAGCAGAGGGACCAGAGTTGAAGTCTAGTCCCAATGACTTCTTCTTCTGCTTCGCCGAATTCTGGGCAAACTGGAAGTTGCGCTTGAACAGATGGTCGTCACGACACCAGAGCAGTGATGATGGGTCAGCATCCGCAGGCTGTGGTTCACGGACCATACAGGGATAGAAGCCTTGTTCAATGGCTTCATCTCTGGACCTGGGTTGAAGATTTTTGTATAGGATGTCTCCCCATGGTTGCTTGATGGTATTCTTCTCAGCATATTCCTTTGTCTCAAATCTGTACTTGAACCACTGTTCTGCCCAATATCGTCGAATCCATTGGATTCATGTCTTGCGCTGATTGTAATCCTCTTCTGGATCTGTCTTGTACAGTTATGAGAGGTCATCGGGCAGATCACTTGATGTCTCACCTCGACGCTTTCTGCCACCCTTCCTTGTTGATTTCTCTACAGCCATGAACTTTAAACTGAATGGCTTCAATACGTTAAAAGGCTTCAAGGGCTTTCGCTTGCTGGACAAACAGGAACTGGCTTCGGGAGAATTTATGTGATGCTATAAGAATTCGGCAAATGAATGCAGACTATGAGAACCAAGGGATTCTCCCACGGACATGTACCTGTGATAGCATTAAGGTGCGAGGGAAGGGGAAGAGGTCATATGCATTCTCAGAAGATTTTGAAGATAAATCAGTTTAGAAGACATTGACCTCATCGTGTGAAGACATTCACTCATAGACAAGGAGTTGGTTCCAGATTTGTACGAATCCACAGATCAGTACAAGTGAGGAATCTAACTACTTTGTGAAGCATAAGTGAACATACTAGGCATAATATGAGATGAAGTATGAAGTGGATCCAACTTGTGTGAACAGAAACTGCTTGTGGTAGAAAGTGACGAATCTATAGGATCAAAGAGGCCGTAAAAAGGAAGTTTTATTTACCACACAAGGAACTGCTAGACGGAGTGGAAGAGGAGGCCGAGCAGTTCGATTATCTGTTCCCTAACTTGGCGACGGAGGACACCTACGGCGATGGCGGAGAAGACGATGTCCGCGGCTGGCGTGAAGACGGCGTCGGAGAGGTCGCGGCAGCTAAGCACTTCATCGCCGGCGTCGTCGAGGGCTAGTGGTGGCGCTAGGGTTCGTGCGAGAGTGGAAGAAGGGATAATGACTGTGGTGAGGCGTGTATTTATAGGGACAGGGATGGCACAGCGTTATTACACAGGTGCCCCTGGCATTTCACATCTGAAGAACACGTGGCCATCATGCAGCATATCGGAGGTTGTTCCACGTTCCCACGCACGCCTGGATTGTCGGGTGGTCATTCCCACTTCTCCGGGTTTCAGGTGAAGGAATTGGCATTGAAAACAGACTTAATGTTTGTCTCTGTATCTTCTGCTGACAAGGATGCAGAGAAGACATTCGACAGTTTCAATAGAATGCATATGATTTGGAGAGATAGAGTTTGAGATAGAAAGCATAGAGAGGGTAGGGTCCGATCACATTCACTTAGTTCAAAAGACTCAATAAGAAGACATAGCTATAAGTGAATGCTGTAGAAGACAGAATGCTAGTATAAGGAATGCAAATATATATGATCAACATAATGAAGATAATCATGAAGACATGTTGAGATTGAAACCAAACCAAATGTGAGGACACAACAAATGTAACACCATGGGTAAAACACTTCAAACAAACGAATTTTGTGGTGGTGTTACCCACCGTATAGGAAGTATTAGACCCAGACACGGCGCACAATTATAGTGGCGCTCCGAAGTCAAATTCCACATTAATGTATTCACACTTAGAATGTATGTCTTCATTGATTGAAGATATACTTTACTTCATGTGTTGCACATCTAAGTCATCAATATGCATAAGTGTTAGGATGTGTGCCTGATCACAGGACATTTGAGGATTCCAAGATATTTAGCTCACACCGTAACTTGCAAAATCTCTTCTCATCCAAGGGCTTGGTGAAGATATCTGCCAATTGCTCTTCAGTGTTGACGTGTATGATATCAATATCTTCCTTCACAACATGATCTCTGAGAAAGTGATGACGAATTTCAATGTGCTTTGTCTTCGAGTGCTGAACTGGGTTGTTGGCAATCTTGATGGCGCTTTCGTTGTCGCAGTAGAGTGGCACTTGCTTCAGATGAATTCCATAGTCTTTGAGGGTTTTCTTCATCCACAGAAGCTGAGCGCAGCAAGATCCAGCAGCAATGTATTCAGATTCAGCAGTGGAGAGAGATACACAGTTCTGCTTCTTTGAAGACCAACATACAAGTGATCGTCCCAGAAAATGACATGTGCCTGATGTAGACTTGCGATCCACCTAGTCACCAGCATAATCAGCATCCGAAATTCCAACCAAATCAAACTCTGAGCCCTTTGGATACCATAATCCTAGAGTTGGGGTATAAGCCAAATATCGAAGAATTCGCTTCACAGCTAAGTGATGCGATTCCTTTGGTGCCGCTTGGAATCGAGCACACATGCAAACACTAGGCATAATATCTGGCCTAGATGCACATAGATAAAGTAAAGAACCAATCATGGAGCGGTATACCTTTTGATCGAACTCTTTACCATTGTCGTCGGGACCCAGATGATGTTTGGCTGGCATTGGCGTCATGAAGCCTTTGCAGTCTTGCATACCAAACTTCTTCAGACAATCTTTGAGATACTTCTCTTGAGATATAAAGATGTTGTTGCATTGCTGACGTATTTGAAGACCAAGGACGAACTTCAGCTCACCCATCATGGGCATCTGATATTGCTCTTGCATCATATATCCAAACTCTTCACTGTATTTCTGACTGGTGCAGCCGAAGATAATGTCATCCACATATATTTGGCACACAAACAGTTCACCATCATATGTCTTCATGAAGAGAGTGGGGTCGAGGGAACCATATTTTAAGCCTTTGCTCTTCAGGAAGTTTTTGAGTGTGTCATACCAAGCCCGAGGGGCTTGTTTGAGGCCATACAGTGCCTTGTTGAGCTTGTATACCATGTCAGGATGTTTTGGATCTTCAAAGCCAGGTGGTTGTGCGACATACACTTCTTCTTCAATCTTGCCATTGAGAAAAGCGCTCTTCACATCCATTTGATACAGAAGTATGTTATGATGATTTGCATAGGCCAGCAGTATGCGTATAGCTTCAAGTCTAGCCACAGGAGCAAATGTTTCATCAAAGTCAATCCCTTCAACTTGAGTGTATCCTTGAGCAACGAGACGAGCTTTGTTTCTGACAACTTGACCATGCTCATCTTGCTTGTTGCGATATATCCATTTGGTGCCTATTATATTGTGCTTCTGAGGATCAGGACGTTGAACCAGTTCCCATACATTATTCAGCTCAAACTGTTGAGGCTCTTCTTGCATAGCTTGAATCCATTCAGGTTCCATGAAGGCTTCTTCAACTTTCTTGGGTTCTGTTATTGAGACGAATGTAAAGTGCCCACATAAATTTGCTAGCTGTGTTGCCCTTGAACGAGTGAGTGGACCTGGTGCATTGATGCTATCAATTATTCTCTCAATCTGCACTTCATTTGCAACACGAGGATGTACAGGACGAAGATTTTGCTCTTGCTGATCATTATCATTGTTAGAGGGATTGTCTTCAGGCTGAGCATTGTCTTCAGGTTGATCAGGTGCGGAGATGATAAGTTCTTCTTCAGGTTGAGCTTCAGAAGGTATGATTTCTCCAGTTCCCATAAGTTTGATTGATTCACTGGATGGAACTTCATCTAGCACATTTGGCAGCTGCTCTCTTTGTGAGCCGTTAGTTTCATCGAATCGCACATCCACTGTTTCAACCACTTCGTAATAAAAGAGATTGAAGACTCTGTAGGAGTGAGAATCCTTTCCATATCCAAGCATAAAACCCTCATGTGCTTTTGGTGCAAATTTTGAAGTGTGATGTGGATCCTTGATCCAGCACTTGGTGCCAAATACTCTGAAGTAACTGACATTTGGCTTCTTTCCAGTAACGAGTTCGTAGGATGTCTTGTTCAGAAGCTTGTGAAGATAAACACGGTTGATGATATGGCATGCAGTGTCAATGGCTTCAGGCCAGAATTTTCTTGGAGTCTTGTATTCATCAAGCATCGTTCGAGCCATCTCAATAAGAGTTATGTTCTTGCGTTCGACGACGCCATTCTGCTGTGGCGTGTACGGAGCTGAGAATTCATGTGTGATGCCCAAAGTATCAAGATATGTATCAAGGCCAGTGTTCTTGAATTCAATGCCATTGTCACTTCTGATGTGCTTTATCTTGGCGCCATAGTTGTTCATTGCTCGATTGGCGAAGCGTCTGAAGACATCCTGCACTTCAGTCTTGTAAAGGATTATATGCACCCAAGTATATCTTGAATAATCATCAACAATGACAAAGCCATAGAGACAAGCAGTAGTGGTAAGAGTTGCATAATGAGTGGGACCGAAAAGATCCATGTGGAGCAGTTCCAAGGGTCGAGTGGTTGTCATGATTGTCTTCGAGGGATGCTTGGCCCTCGTCATCTTCCCTGCTTCACAGGCACCGCATAAGTGATCTTTCTTGAACTTGACGCCCTCGATGCCTATGACATGCTTCTTCTTTGCACGGGTGTGGAGGTTCCTCATGCCGGCATGCCCTAGCCTCCGATGCCAGAGCCAGCATTCTGAAGGCTTTGCTAGAAGACATACGGCAAGTTGTGGTCCTGCTGAGAAATCTACCATGTACAAGTCATCTTTCCGATACCCTTCAAACACTAGAGACTTGTCAGATTCCATTAGAACAAGGCAGCGATATTTTCCAAATATTACGATCATGTTAAAATCGCAAAGCATTGAGACAGACATTAAGTTGAAGCCAAGGGATTCAACAAGCATGACTTTATCCATGTGTTGATCCCTTGAGATTGCAACTCTACCTAGACCCAATACCTTACTTTTACCAGTGTCGGCAAATGTGATGTGACTCTTGTCGGATGGACGTAAGGTTGAGTCCATAAGAAGGCTTCTTTTGCCAGTCATGTGATTGGTACACCCACTATCAATAATCCATTCTGAAGACGCTGGTGTCGTACCCTACAGTGCAGTTAGGGGGATAGGCTTCACGAAGAGAATTGTGAAGCAAAAACATTTGACGAACCAGTGGGTTATGAAAGCTTAGATCCAGATTAGGAATGATAGGGAGAGTGGCAAGCGATTCAGGAACGAAGTACATAGTAAGACCATTCGGGCATTTGATCTTGCGCCCTACAAGATGTTTAAGGTCCCCAGCAATAGCGTCAGACGATTTTGGTTTTCTGCTGGAGACCTTTCCCTGCAAAAGAGAGTTAAGCTTTCTTAGCCACCCACATCTTCAAGGGTGGCTTAGAAGCAATAAGTCTAAGTGCAGCGTCTGAGAATTTTGGCTTTGGAGCCCTAGCAAAAAGTCTTGTAGGCGGACAATAGTAATCATAAGAATACGCAGAATAGTTCTTGGTCTTATGAACATGGCGGTTTGATGAACCGCGCTCATATTCATAGGCCTGAGTATGGTTTCCCTACAAAACATTTGCGTTAGTGCGACTCAAGTGAGTCCTCTGTCTGTATGAAGCCTTTGGACCGTGTGAAGCCTGTGGTCTGAGGTTTGTCTTCTTCACGTGTGGTGTCATGATGACATTCACAGGAAGATTCTCCAGACACTTTTTCGGAAACCAGATCTTCTTCATAGGCGGTCCATTCCTGCAGTTAGTACCAATGTACCTGGCAAACACTTCACCTTTCTGACTCTTAAACAGTTTATAGTTTGCATCAAAGGATTCATCAATGACAACGGGGTTAGCACAAGTGAATCCAGATAGATTGGATGCATCTGCTGAAGGTTCCTTTGCAGCAACCCATGTGGTTTTGGGGTACTGCTCAGGTTTCCAATAAGAGCCATCAGCATTCATTTTCCTTACGAACCCAACACCCTCTTTCCTAGGGTTTCGGTTCAGGATCTATCTTTTGAGGACATCACATAGTGTCTGATGCCCTTTGAGACTTCTGTACATCCCTGTTTCAAGCAATGTCTTCAACCTAGCATTCTCATCAGCAATAGTAGTGGTATGCTCAGTAGAGGGGTTAGTTCCCAAATCAATAGTTGAAGGTATTGCAACAGTAGCAGCAGTAGAACATTCAGCAACAGAAGTAGCCTTCTCACGCTCAATGCATTTAAGACATGGTGGTTCAAATACTTCCTGAGCGGAACTGATCTGTTTGGCACGAAGTGACTCATTTTGAAGATCTTCATGAGCCGCTCTCAATTTCTCAAGATCTTGCTTCCTTTGAAGATAATCATAGGAAAGCTTTTCATGAGTTGTTGAGAGCGTTTCATGACGACTTTCAAGTTCCTCATACTTAACGTGAAGATTTTTATGTCTTCAATTAAGGACTCAGATCGAGTCATTTCAGCGCCTAATAGATCATCGCTTTTGTCTAACAGTTTTTGAATATGTTCCATAACTTTCTGTTGTTCAGTTGCAATTTTAGCAAGTGTTTTATAGCTGGGTTTTGAACCACAATCAGAGTCATCGTCAGTTGATGTTTGATAGTGAGTAGTGCGTGAGTTTACCTTGGCACCGCGTGCCATGAAGCAGTAGGTAGGAGCAGAGTAGTCCTTGTCATTTGCATCGGTTTCGGTGGTGAAGTCATTGTCTTCAGGGTTGAAGATGGACTTGGCAACATATGCTGTAGCCAGACTTGCAACGCCAGAATCGGACTCCTCCTCAGACTCCACCTCCGCCTCCTCAGAAGCGGACTCCTCCTTGTAAGTGCATCTAGTGCCACCCTTAGTTGGTTTTGGAGTATTGACGACAAACCTAGTTGAGGGACTAATGTGTTTGTGAGAATTGCAGGATAACACAGGTAGAAGTCCCTCATTAATTCGGTTTTCCTACCAGAGATGACCCCTAAAAATGTATGAAGGCATTGAAGTCAAAGGTGGTATATGAAGATATTCACATTTGAAGACTATGACAAGAGAAGACACCACATGAAGCCTATGGAGCTCGAAGACTTAGATCTTTTGTAGTTCTCTTTCTTTTGTGTTGAGTCATAGGAACCACCGTACTATTAAGTGGGGTCCAAGAGAACCAGTCAGAATGACTGAAGTGATGCCTAACCAAAACCTATGTCTTCGAGTGAAGACTATGAGAGCGAATCTTGTCCAGAGTCGGACAAGTCAGCTTTGCTTGTAGCCCAAGTAAAGTTGCCGTGTGAGTTTGAAATCTGACCGTTGGAACACGTGTCAGTTCCTTAGTGACCCAGGGTCATTTCGGACAAATCAGGTCGGGTTGCCAAGTGGCTATAAATAGCCCACCCCCTACAACCATAAACGGTTGGCTGCTCAGATTAAGAGTACGGCTTTTGTCGTTTGAGAGAAACCCACCTCGAAGCCTTTGAGAGAGAATTCCTTGCGAGGATAAAGCCCTAACCACCCAGAGCCAAAGAGATTTAGGCATCACTTAAGTCTTCTTGTCTGTGTGATCTGAAGACTTATTACACTTGAGGACTGTGCATCCTCCAGCCGGTTAGGCGTCGCGTTCTGAGCATCCAAGAGACATTGTGGATTGCTGGTGAACGAAGTCTGTGAAGGTTTGGGAGTCTACCTTGAAGACTTACCAGAGTGATTGGGCGAGGTCTGTGTGACCTTAGCTCAAGGGGAATACGGTGAGGACTGGGTGTCCTGAGCTGCGTGTTCAGGACTGGGTGTCCGGGACTGTGTGTCCTAAGGTTTAAATACCTAGCCGCCCTAACCAGACGTACAGTTGTCACAGCAACTGGAACTGGTCCAACAAATCATTGTCTTCAACGAGTCACTGGTTTCATCTTCCCTTCCCTTTACTTACTGTTACTCATTGTGAAGTCATTGTATGTTTGCACTATCTTTTGTCTTCACTGAGTGACTGCGTGTTCTGTCTGGCTTCATAATATCTTCCTACCTGATCCTTACTACATTGCTGCTATTAAGTCATTGTGCGTTCACTCTATTGAATACTTGACTATGGCTTGCCTAGTGTAGTCTACCTTCCGCTGCAGGGTATTAGGTTTATTTCTATCGTTTGTCTTCATAACTCCCACGTTTTGAAGACTTTCATAAAAATCGCCTATTCACCCCCCTCTAGTCGATATAACGCACTTTCAATTGGTATCAGAGCAAGGTGCTCCCTTGTTCTGTGTGATTCAGTTTAACCACCTGGAGTTTTAGCTATGTCAACTGTAGGGATAATTAAAGTCTCCGCTGCGTGCCCCGTCTTTGATGGAACTGAATATCCCTACTGGAAGAATAAGATGCGCATGCATCTTGAAGCCATTGACGTCGACCTATGGTATGTCATCGAGAACGGCGTTCCCAAGGCTGGAGAAGGTGTCACTCCTACTGATGTCAAGAAATTCGTTCAACTAGACTCTACTGCCAAGAATATCATCTGTGGTCATCTGACCAAAGGACAGTATGGCCGTGTGAGTGCTTTGAAAACATCTAAGCTGGTCTGGGACTGGCTCTCCAAGGTCAATGAAGGCGTCTCAACCAAGAGAGATCAGAGAATCAGTGTCCTTCACAACCTCTTCAACCGCTTCAAGCGAAATGACAATGAGAATGTCCAGCTCACATTTGACCGACTCACTGACATCACAAATGAGCTTCAAGCCCTCGGCGCTACTGAGATCACCAAACATGAAGTCGTCAAGACACTACTGAGATCACTTGACAGTTTGTTTGACACCCTAGCCCTGATGATTCAAGAACGTCCTGATTTCAAGACACTTGATCCGTCTGGCATACTTGAGAGGCTCAACACACATGAGTTTCAGCTTTCTGAGAAAAGAGATATCTACGGTCCAAACTATGGGCGAACTCGTGCCTTGAAGGCAAAAGCTGTCTCCTCATCTGAAGAAGAATCTGACAGCAGTTCTGATGATCCTGAAGACATTGGAAGGGAACTTGCTATGCTTGTCAAGAAGTTCCAAAAATTCACCAAGAAGAAAGGCTTCAGAAAGTCTTCCCGATCAAGCTCAAGAAATGATGAAGCTTCTGCTCATGACTACAAGAAGAAAACATGTCAGAAGTGCAAGAAACTTGGCCACTTCATCTCTGAGTGTCCACAGTGGGACAATGAGAACAAAAAGAAGAAGAAGAGCAAGGAATATGACTCTGGCGACAAGAAGAAGAAGAAATACTCAAAGTCTTCTTCCAAGTCTTCCTCAAAGTCTTCATCACACAAGAAGAGCTCATCTGGCAAGGCACGTGCGTTTGTTGGCAAGGAAATGGATTCAGAGGAGGAGTCGGCTTCTGAGGAGGCGGAGGTGGAGTCTGAGGAGGAGTCCGATTCAGGCGTCGCAAGTCTGGCTACAGAATACGTTGCCAAGTCCATCTTCAACACTGAAGACAATAACTTCATCACCGACACCGATGCAAATGACAAGGACTACTCCGCTTCTACCTACTGCTTCATGGCACGCGGTGCCAAGGTAAACTCACGCACTACTCACTATCAAACATCTAGTGACGATGACTCTGATTATGGTTCAAAACCCAGCTACAAAACACTTGCTAAAATTGCAACTGAACAACAGAAAGCTATGGAACATATTCAAAAACTGTTAGACAGAAGCGATGATCTGTTAGGTGCTGAAATGACTCGATCTGAATCCTTAATTGAAGACATAAAAAATCTTCACGTTAAGTATCAGGAACTTGAAAGTCGTCATGAAACTCTCTCAACAACTCATGAAAAGCTTTCCTATGATTATCTTCAAAGGAAGCAAGATCTTGAGAAATTGAGAGCGGCTCATGAAGATCTTCAAAAGGAAAACGAGTCACTTCGCGCCAAACAGATCAGTTCCGCTCAGGAAGGATTTGAACCACCATGTCTTAAATGCATTGAGCATGATAATGCTACTTCTGTTGCTGAATGTTCTACTGCTACTGCTGTTGCAATATCTTCAACTGTTGATGTGGTAACTAACCCCTCTGCTGAGGATACCACCGCTATTGCTGATGAGAATGCTAGCTTGAAGACATTGCTTGAAACAGGCATGTACAAAAGTCTTAAAGGGCATCAGACACTATGTGATGTCCTCAAAAAGCAGATTCTGAACCGAAACCCGAGGAAAGAGGGTGTTGGGTTCGTAAGGAAAATGAATGCTGATGGCTCTTACTGGAAACCTGAGTAGTACCCCAAAACCATGTGGGTTGCTGCAAAGGAACCTTCAGCAGATCCATCCAATCTATCTGGCTTCACTTGTGCTAACTCCATTATCTTCGATGAATCCTTTGATGCAAACTATATACTGTTTAAGAATCAGAATGGTGAAGTGTTTGTCAGGTACATTGGTACTAACTGCAGGAATGGACCGCCTATGAAGAAGATCTGGGTTCCGAAAAGGTGTCTGGAGAATCTTCCTGTGAATGTCATCATGACACCTCACGTGAAGAAGACAAACCTCAGACCAAAGGCTTCATACAGTCCAAAGTCTTCATACAGATAGAGGACTCACCTGAGTCGCACTAACGCAAATGTTTTGCAGGGAGACCATACTCAGGCATATGAATATGAGAGCGGTTCATCAAACCACCATGTTCATAAGACCAAGAACTATTCTGCGTATTCTTATGATTACTATTGTCCGCCTGCAAGACTGTTTGCTAGGGCTCCAAAGCCAAAATTCTCAGACGCTGCACTTAGACTTATTGCTTCTAAGCCACCCTTGAAGATGTGGGTGGCTAAGAAAGCTTAACTCTCTTTTGCAGGGAAAGGTCTCCAGCAGAAAACCAAAATCGTCTGACGCTATTGCTGGGGACCTTAAACATCTTGTAGGGCGCAAGATCAAATGCCCGAATGGTCTTACTATGTACTTCGTTCCTGAATCGCTTGCCACTCTCCCTATCATTCCTAATCTGGATCTAAGCTTTCATAACCCACTGGTTCGTCAAATGTTTTTGCTTCACAATTCTCTTCGTGAAGCCTATCCCCCTAACTGCACTGTAGGGTACGACACCAGCGTCTTCAGAATGGATTATTGATAGTGGGTGTACCAATCACATGACTGGCAAAATAAGTCTTCTTATGGACTCAACCTTACGTCCATCCGACAAGAGCCACATCACATTTGCTAACACTGGTAAAAGTAAGGTATTGGATCTAGGTAGAGTTGCAATCTCAAGGGATCAACACATGGACAAAGTCATGCTTGTTGAATCCCTTGGCTTCAACTTAATGTCTGTCTCAATGCTTTGCGATTTAAACATGATCATAATATTTGGAAAATATCGTTGCCTTGTACTAATGGAATCTGACAAGTCTCTAGTATTTGAAGGGTATCGAAAAGATGATTTGTACGTGGTAGATTTCTTAGCAGGACCACAGCTTGCCGTATGTCTTCTAGAAAAAGCTTCAGAATGCTGGCTCTGGCATCGGAGGCTTGGGCATGCTGGCATGAGGAACCTCCACACCCTGGCAAAGAAGAAGCATGTCATAGGCATCGAGGGCGTCAAGTTCAAGAAAGATCACTTATGCGGTGCCTGTGAGGCAGGAAAGATGATGAGGGCCAAACATCCCTCGAAGACAATCATGACCACTACTCGACCCTTCGAACTGCTTCACATGGATCTTTTCGGTCCCACTCATTACTCAACTCTTACTACTACTGCTTGCCTCTATGGCTTTGTCATTGTTGATGATTATTCTAGATATACTTGGGTGCACATAATCCTTTACAAGACTGAAGTGCAGGATGTCTTCAGACGCTTCGCCAATCGAGCTATGAACAATTATGGCGCCAAGATAAAGCACATCAGAAGTGACAATGGCACTGAATTCAAGAACACTGGCCTTGATACATATCTTGATACCTTGGGCATCACACATGAATTCTCAGCCCCGTACATGCCACAGCAGAATGGCGTCGTCGAACGCAAGAATAGAACACTCATTGAGATGGCCAGAACGATGCTAGATGAATACAAGACCCCAAGAAAATTCTGGCCTGAAGCCATTGATACTGCATGCCATACAATCAATCGACTTTATCTTCACAAGCTTCTGAACAAGACATCTTATGAGCTTCTTACTGGCAAGAAGCCAAATGTTAGTTACTTCAGAGTATTTGGAGCAAGGTGCTGGATCAAGGACCCACATCACACCTCAAAGTTTGCACCAAAAGCACATGAGGGTTTTATGCTTGGATATGGAAAGGATTCGCACTCCTACAGAGTCTTCAATCTCTTTCATTACAAAGTGGTTGAAACAGTGGATGTGCGGTTCGATGAGACCAACGGATCACAAAGAGAGCAACTGCCAAATGTGCTAGATGAAGTTCCATCCAGTGAATCAATCAAGCTAATGGGAACTGGAGAAATTATACCTTCAGAAGCTCATCCTGAAGAAGAACTTATCATCTCAGCACCTGATCAACATGAAGACAATGCTCAGCCTGAAGACATTCCTTCTAACAATGACAATGATCAGCAAGAGCAAAATCTTTGCCCTGTACATCCTCGCGTTGCCAATGAAGTGCAGATTGAAATAATTATTGATAGAATCAATGCCGGTCCACTCACTCGTTCAAGGGCAACTCAGCTAGCAAATTTCTGTGGGCACTTCGCATTCGTTTCAATAACAGAACCTAAGAAAGTTGAAGAAGCCTTCATGGAACCTGAATGGATTCAAGCTATGCAAGAAGAGCTTCAACAGTTTGAGCTGAATAATGTATGGAAACTGGTTAAGCGTCCTAATCCACAGAAGCACAATATAATAGGCACCAAATGGATATACCGCAACAAGCAAGTTGAGCATGGTCAAGTTGTCAAAAACAAAGCTCGTCTCGTTGCTCAAGGATATACTCAAGTGGAAGGCATTGACTTCGATGAAACATTTGCTCATGTGGCTAGATTTGAAGCCATACACATACTGCTGGCCTATGAAAATCATCATAACATACTTCTATATCAAATGGATGTGAAGAGTGCTTTTCTCAATGGCAAGATTGAAGAAGAAGTGTATGTTGCACAACCGCCTGGCTTTGAAGATTCAAAACATCCTGACATGGTATACAAGCTCAACAAGGCACTGTATGGCCTCAAACAAGCCCCTCGGGCCTGGTATGACACACTCAAATACTTCCTGAAGAGCAAAGGCTTCATACCTGGTTCCCTAGACCCCACTCTCTTCACGAAGACATATGATGGTGAACTGTTTGTGTGCCAAATATATGTGGATGACATTATCTTCGGCTGCACCAATCAGAAGTACAGTGAAGAGTTTGGATATATGATGCAAGAGCAATATCAGATGTCCATGATGGGGGAGCTGAAGTTCTTCCTCGGTCTTCAAATACGACAACAACGCAACGACATCTTTATATCTCAAGAGAAGTATCTCAAAGATTGCCTAAAGAAGTTTGGTATGCAAGACTGCAAAGGCTTCACAACACCAATGCCAGCCAAACATCATCTGGGTCCCGACGACAATGGTAAATTGTTTGATCAAAAGGTATACCGCTCCATGATTGGTTCTTTACTTTATCTATGTGCATCTAGGCCAGATATTATGCTTAGTGTTTGCATGTGTGCTCGATTTCAAGCGGCACCAAAGGAGTCGCATCACTTAGCTGTGAAGCGAATTCTTCGATATTTGGCTCACACCCCAACTCTAGGATTATGGTATCCAAAGGGCTCAGAGTTTGATCTGGTTGGATTCTTGGATGTTGATTATGCTGGTGACAAAGTTGATCGCAAGTCTACATCAGGCACATGTCACTTTCTGGGACGATCACTTGTATGTTGGTCTTCAAAGAAGCAGAACTGTGTATCTCTCTCCACTGCTGAATCTGAATACATTGCTGCTGGATCTTGCTGCGCTCAGCTTCTGTGCATGAAGCAAACACTCAAGGACTATGGCATTCATCTGAAGCAAGTGCCACTTTACTGCGACAACGAAAGCGCCATCAAGATGGCCAATAACCCAGTTCAGCACTCGAAGACAAAGCACATTGAAATTCGCCATCACTTTCTCAGAGATCATGTTGTGAAGGAAGATATTGATATCATACACGTCAACACTGAAGAGCAATTGGCAGATATCTTCACCAAGCCCTTGGATGAGAAGATATTTTGCAAGTTACGGTGTGAGCTAAATATCCTGGAATCCTCAAATGTCCTGTGATCAGGCACACATCCTAACCCTTATGCATATTGATGACTTAGATGTGCAACACACGAAATAAAGTATATCTTCAATCAATGAAGACATACATTCTAAGTGTGTATACATTAATATGGAATTTGACTTCGGAATGCCACGATAATTGTGCCCCGTGTCTGGGTCTAATACTTCCTATACGGTGGGTAACGCCACCACCAAACGTTCTATTTTGAAGTGTTTCACTCATGGCGTTACCTTGCAATGTCTTCACATTTGGTTTGGCTTTGATCTCAACATATCTTCATGATTATCTTCACTATGTTGATTATAGAGATATACATATATTAGTGTTCTGTCCTCTACAGCATTCACTTATAGCTATGTCTTCTTGTTGAATCTTTTGAACTAAATGAATGTGATCGGACCCTAACCTCTCTATGCTTTCTATCTCAAATTCTATCTCTCCAAATCATATGCATTCTATTGAAACTATCGAATGTCTTCTCTGCGTCCTTGTCAGCAGAAGATACAGAGACAACCATTAAGTCCGTTTTCAATGCTCATTCCTCCACATGAAACCCGGAGAAGTAGGAACGACCACCCGACAATCCAGGCGTGCGTGGGACGTGGAACAAACCCCGAAATTCCGCATAATGGCCACGTGTTCCTCAGATGCGAATCGCCAGGGGCACCTGTGTAATAGCGCAGTGCCGCCCATGTACCTATAAATACACACTTCACAGCGCTCATTATCTCTTCTTCCACTCTCGCACGAACCCTAGCGCCACCGCTAGCCCTCGACGACGCTGGCAACGAAGCGCTTCGCTGCCGCAACCTCTCCGACACCGTCTTCACGCCGACCGCGGACATCGTCCACTCCGCCGTCGCCGTAGGTGTCCTCTGTCGCCATGTTAGGGCACGGAAGATCAAACTGCTCGGCCTCATCTTCCACTCCGTCTAGCAGTTCTTAGTGTGGTAAATAAAACTTCCTTTTTACAGCACCGTTGATCCTATGGATTTGTCACTTTCTACCACAAGCAGTTTCTATTCACACAAGTTAGATCTCTCTCATACTGCATCTCATAACATGCCTAGTATATTCACTTATGCTTCACAAAGTAGTTAGATTCCTCACTTGTACTGATCTGTGGATTCGTACAAATTTGGAACCAACTTATTATCTATGAGTGAATGTCTTCGCAGGATGAGGTCAATGTCTTCTAAACTGATTTATCTTCAAAATATTTTGAGAATGCATATGACCTCTTCCCCTTCCCTCGCACCTTAATGCTGTCACAGGTACATGTCCGTGGGAGAATCCTTTGGTTCTCATAGTCTGCATTCATATGCAGAATTCTTACAGCATCACACAAATTCTCCTGAAGCCAGTTCCTGTTGGTCCAGCAAGCGAAAACCTTTGAAGCCTTTGAACGTGTTGAAGCCTTTCAAGTTAAAGTTTATGGCTTCAGAGAAATCAGTAAGGAAGGGTGGCAGAAAGCATCGTGGAGAAACATCCAGAGATCTGCCAGATGACCTCTCAGAACTGTATAAGACAGATCCTGAAGAGGATTACAATCAGCGCAAGACCCGAATCCAATGGATTCGAAGATATTGGGCAGAACAATGGTTCAAATACCGATTTGTAACCCAGGAATATGCTGATAAAAACGCCATCAAGAGACCGTGGGGAGACATCCTATACAAGAATCTTCTACCCAGATCCAGAGATGAAGCCATTGAACAAGGCTTCTATCCCTGCATGGTCCATGGGCCACAGCCTGCTGATGCACACCCATCGTCACTACTATGGTGTCGTGACGATAATCTGTTCAAGCGCAACTTCCAGTTTGCCCAGAACTCAGCGAAGCAGAACAAGAAGACATTGGGACTAGACTTCAACCCTGGTCCCTCAGCTCCAAGGGCTGATGGCACACGAGATGCAGAACCCAATGTCATCGGTCCTTTCTACAACCTTGAAGGCCTCATCACCCATATCTTGGTTCAAGGGACTGCAGTGAATGAGCCTGCAGCTGATGCTGAATCAGATGAAGCGCCTGTAGCGCCGAAGACAAAGAAGTTGAAGAAGCCTAAAGCTTCAAAGCCTGCCCCTTCACCAAAAATCTCTCAGGCGAAGTCACTGGCAACTGCACCTCCTGAAGACAGTGTGCAGTACGAAGATTTATCACGCATCTCCAAGCCCCAGAAGGCCAAGATGCCTCTGCCACACACCGGCCAAGAGCTAACAGCTGCTGCCATTCTGCGCAATGATGCCATTGATCTGTCAAGTGATGAAGATCTTGCAGATGACACTCTTGAGCAACTCATCAAGAGCAAAGAAGAAGCAGAAATCTTCAATGATCTGCCTCTCTTTGATGTAACCATCATCCACAACTTCATTGACAAGTGGTTTGACACGCCAAACATCAGCTTTGAAGATCTGCAGCTTCCCATTGGCCTTAGTGTCGCCTTCCAAGGCGCCATTGCTTCAGAGCTAGCTGTTGCCCAGCGCATTGTTGAACTGAAGCAAAAGATTGACTATGAAAAGGCTCAGTTCAAGAAGCATATGGCCAAGCTCAGCGTGCAAGAAGTGAAGAACTTCAAGAGTATGATGCACGAGCTCAAGGAAGCCTTTGTAAAGAAACGTGCAGAAGCTCAGGGTTCGCGTGAGCGCATGAAGGTTCTGGCTGACAGATGTGTGCAAGCCTACAATGAGGCTAAGAAGCGCAAGGCCCTTGGGCATCCTGGCATCGACCCCAGGATGGCCGCAAAGAAGAAGAAGAAGCCTGCTACGGCTGAACCCGACGCACCAAGGCAGGAAGTAGTTCCTATTGTCTTCCCAACAAGAATGACTGGCTCGAAGCCAAAAGGCCGGTCAACCGCTTCAGAGCTCAAGAAGACGAGGACTGCTGAGGCTGAAGCCAGGAAGAGGAAACATCCTAAAGCCTCTCCTACTGCCCCCTCCAAGAAGAAGAGGAAGACCAAGAAAGATCGGGCTGCTCCCATAGAGCCTTTGATAGTTGAACCCATTTCTATGGTCTGTCCTGAAGCTGAATGCCAACTGACAATCCATGAGCCTACTTCCATAGAGGCTCATGAATCTGAAGACTTTCCAGCAGCTGATCCCATTGCTGCTGAAGACATTGGTCAACATGACCATGTAGAAGATGGTGCAGTCCTTCCTCAGCTAGAGAATAGCGAACTCATCAGCATTGGTCGTCCACTGACGCCAATTGCACAGGATGCTTCATGGGCGGATCACCCACAAGAGGAAGAAGACTTTGAGGCCCAGCCAACTCCAACTACACAGGCGTCGCCTGCGTTGCGCAGGCTTCGCAAAGGCCCAAGGCCTCAAGTCTCTGCTGAAGACAATCTGGCTGCATCAGCCGTGGAAGGAGAAGTCCCACAAGTTCCCACTCCCCTGTCCCACCAAGAAGCAGTTCTCAAGGAGAACGTGCTTGTGACCGACCCTCCAGCTCGTCAAGTGGAGGATGAAAATCTTGAGGCTGCCACAACCACCAATGAAGCTAATGTGGAGCCCTCCCCAACAAAAGCATCAGAAGACAGCGAAGCCACTGATCCCGCCACTTCTGTTCCTGAGTCTACTGCCGGTCCCCAGTTCGACTATCATGTTGAGCACAGGCCTCAGGTACAGAAGCCAATCCCAAGATTGCCAAGGTTCCCAGGTCCTGCATCAGCACCTGGCTCCTTCAATATCAATGGCTTCAGAGCAGACAACACATTCTTCGATAGCTCCAGGAACCCCTACTCAAGGGAAAGGATATCATCTGATCGGTTCTGGAGCTATCCTCAGCGAAGCTATTACTCATGCATTCTTTACAACCAAGGTCGCATCTTCCCACACAAGCGCCTTGACATTGAAGCTATAGCTGGTCTGCCCTGTCTAGAAGAAGCTTTGGATTGCTTCAAGGAAGTTGGACTGCTGCCGTTCGTAACTGACCAAGAGCATTGGAATGAAGAGCTGCTGCTCCAATTCTATGCCACACTTCACATCCGCGGGTATAGCAGAGATCCGAAGACTTGGGTCCTGGAGGGGATGACTGGAAACGTTCATCACGAAGCCAAAGCCTTTGACATCATTGAGCTCACTGGTTTGCCCACTCCTGGAGATCTCTACGAGCATGGCTGTCAGCTGCATAGTGAAGCTATTGAGAGCATCTTTCAGAAGCCTAAACCTGATATGAGTCAGATGCTCAGCATGATGAAGCCATTGCCCCAAGATGCTGCTTATCCCATGGAGTTCTTCGTTGAAGACCTTGAGTATCTTCCAAGAACCATTTATCACATCATCAGGCGAACTCTCTAGCCCATCAAAGGGCACTCTCCAAATGCCAAGCTTGAGGGTGCAATGAAGACTTTGGTCTTCTATATTCTTCATGGAAAATGCTTCAATGCACAGGACTTCTTCATTCGCCAACTTGCTGCATCAGGCTCTGATCTGTTTGGCTTGAAGTTCTACGCCCCATGGGTAATGCGGCTAATCAAACTTCACTCCGATATCTCATATCAGCCATCTGCTTGCAATCATCGGATTTTTCTGCCTGATGTGGATATCTCTATTGAAGCCATCTATCCTGAGCCTGCCAAGGAACCTCTAAGTCTTCAGAATGCAGAGCATCAGAGTTTCTCTTAGAACATTGAAGGAGTTGAAGTAGTCACACGTGTGTATCCTTTGGCTGGAACTACACGTGCACCACATCTTGCTTCCACTGAAGCCACTGATAGAAAAACTGCTCCATGACCCAAGAAGCGCACTCGTGTTCTCAACAACCGAGAGCTTCTTGTGGATCTTCATTAGAAACAGGATAGGCATCATGACTGGCTGAAGCGTCAGATGCAAAGCCTCTTGGTGGATGTTAATCGCATTCATAATCTTGCCACCAAGAATGCTTTTGTTGCCCATGAAACTTCTCGCCGCACATGGAAAGGGCTAACAATGATGTGTTCTGAAGATGATCTTCAAGAGGATGGCTTCACTGAGCGATTCAAGTTTGACTCCACACCTCCTCGAAGGGCTATGCTGCTAGGAACTCCATCCCTTGAAGACTCTGAGTTCTCTTCCTCTGCTGCAACAGTGACTGCCAGAGTCATCGAGGATGAAGATGATGCTACTTCACCGCCACCTCCTTCAGCACGTTTCGACTCTGCTCCAAGCTCTTCAACACCGCCAAAGACCACCAACGACCCTGCTACTTCACCTACTCCTCATGGGAACGAGTAGATGCTCTATGTCTTCAAACCTTTTTGGTCCTTACTGACAAAAGGGGGAGAAGCATATGAGGTTGATAGTCTTCAAGCGGGTCCATATGGGCGGGTGCTTTATATTTTGCTTCGTGCTTACAACTCTCATTTTGCTACATTTGGTTCTTTGAGTTGTAACACTTAAACTCGATGGTTGTCTACTACTTATCTGCCACCTTGTTTTGCGATTATAAATTCCGCATGTGCGACGATAAATTCCGCACTTAGATCATTCTGCAGATGTCCATTTTCCATTATGCATGTCATTATCTTCATATACTTTCACATGCATAGTGGATTGTCATCATAAGTAGAAGTGGATCTCCACAATACAACCTGCCATGTGCATTTGCATTCCAAAAGCAAATTACTTATATGCACATCTTCAGGGGGAGCCTTTGCAACTTATGAACACAATTCCTTATCCTTTACAACTTCATAGATTATATTCCCCGTTGAAAACTTCAACTAGTTTGTCATCAATCACCAAAAAGGGGGAGATTGTAAGTGCATCTAGTGCCGCCCCTAGTTGGTTTTGGAGTATTGACGACAAACCTAGTTGAGGGACTAATGTGTTTGTGAGAATTGCAGGATAACACAGGTAGAAGTCCCTCATTGATTCAGTTTTCCTACCAGAGATGACCCCTAAAAATGTATGAAGACATTGAAGTCAAAGGTGGTATATGAAGATATTCACATTGAAGACTATGACAAGAGAAGACACCACATGAAGCCTATGGAGCTCGAAGACTTAGATCTTTTGTAGTTCTCTTTCTTTTGTGTTGAGTCATAGGAACCACCGTACTGTTAAGTGGGGTCCAAGAGAACCAGTCAGAATGACTGAAGTGATGCCTAACCAAAACCTATGTCATCGAGTGAAGACTATGAGAGCGAATCTTGTCCAGAGTCGAACAAGTCAGCTTTGCTTGTAGCCCAAGTAAAGTTGCCGTGTGAGTTAATCTGACCGTTGGAACACGTGTTAGTTCCTTAGTGACCCAGGGTCATTTCGGACAAATCAGGTCGGGTTGCCAAGTGGCTATAAATAGCCCACCCCCTACAACCATAAATGGTTGGCTGCTCAGATTAAGAGTACGACTTTTGTCGTTTGAGAGCAACCCACCTCGAAGCCTTTGAGAGAGAATTCCTTGCGAGGATAAAGCCCTAACAACCCAGAGCCAAAGAGATTTAGGCATCACTTAAGTCTTCTTGTCTGTGTGATCTGAAGACTTATTACACTTGAGGACTGTGCATCCTCCAGCCGGTTAGGCGTCGCGTTCTGAGCATCCAAGAGACATTGTGGATTGCCGGTGAACGAAGTCTGTGAAGGTTTGGGACTCTACCTTGAAGACTTGCCAGAGTGATTGGGCGAGGTCTGTGTGACCTTAGCTCAAGGGGAATATGGTGAGGACTGGGTGTCCTGAGCTGCGTGTTCAGGACTGGGTGTCCGGGACTGTGTGTCCTAAGGTTTAAATACCTAGCCGCCCTAACCATACGTACAGTTGTCACAACAACTGGAACTGGTCCAACAAATCATTGTCTTCAACGAGTCACTGGTTTCATCTTCCCTTCCCTTTACTTACTGTTACTCATTGTGAAGTCATTGTATGTTTGCACTATCTTTTGTCTTCACTAAGTGACTGCGTGTTCTGTCTGGCTTCATAATATCTTCCTACCTGATCCTTACTACATTGCTGCTATTAAGTCATTGTGCGTTCACTCTATTGAATACTTCACTATGGCTTGCCTAGTGTAGTCTACCTTCCGCTGCAGGGTATTAGGTTTATTTCTATCGTTTGTCTTCATAACACCCATGTTTTGAAGACTTTCATAAAAATCGCCTATTCACCCCCCTCTAGTCGATATAACGCACTTTCACTCCTCTGAATCCATTTCCTTGCCAACAAACGCACGTGCCTTGCCAGATGAGCTCTTCTTGTGTGATGAAGACTTTGAGGAATACTTGGAAGAAGACTTTGAGTATTTCTTCTTCTTCTTGTCGTCAGAGTCATATTCCTTGCTCTTCTTCTTCTTTCTGTTCTCATTGTCCCAATGCAGACACTCAGAGATGAAGTGGCCAATTTTCTTGCACTTGTGGCATGTTTTCTTCTTGTAGTCATGAGCAGAAGTTTCATCATTCCTTGGGATTGATCGTGAAGACTTTCTGAAGCCTTTCTTCTTGGTGAATTTTTGGAACTTCTTCACAAGCATAGCAAGTTCCTTTCCAATGTCTTCATGATCATCAGAACTGTTGTTAGATTCTTCTTCAGATGAGGAGACAGCTTTTGCCTTCAAGGCACGAGTTCGCCCATAGTTTGGACCGTAGATATCTCTTTTCTCAGAAAGCTGAAACTCATGTGTGTTGAGCCTCTCAAGTATGTCAGACGGATCGAGTGTCTTGAAATCAGGTTGTTCTTGAATCATCAGGGCTAGGGTGTCAAACGAACTGTCAAGTGATCTCAGTAGTGTCTTGACGACTTCATGCTTAGTGATCTCAATAGCGCCGAGGGCTTGAAGCTCATTTGTGATGTCAGTGATTCGATCAAATGTGAGCTGGACATTCTCATTGTCATTTCGCTTGAAACGGTTGAAGAGGTTGCGAAGGACACTAATTCTCTGATCTCTCTGGGTTGAGACGCCTTCATTGACCTTGGAGAGCCAGTCCCAGACCAGCTTAGATGTTTCCAAAGCATTCACACGGTCATACTGTCCTTTGGTCAGATGACCACAGATGATATTCTTGGCAGTAGAGTCCAGTTGAACGAACTTCTTGACATCAGCAGCAGTGACACCTTCTCCAGCCTTGGGAACGCCGTTCTTGACGACATACCATAGGTCGACGTCAATGGCTTCAAGATGCATGTGCATCTTATACTTCCAGTAGGGATATTCAGTTCCATCAAAGACGGGGCACGCAGCGGAGACTTTGATTATCCCTGCAGTCGACATTGCTAAAACTCCAGGTGGTTAAACCGAATCACACAGAACAAGGGAGTACCTTGCTCTGATACCAATTGAAAGTGCGTTATATCGACTAGAGGGGGGTGAATAGGTGATTTTTATGAAAGTCTTCAAAACGTGGAAGTTTCGAAGACAAACGATAGAAATAAACCTATTACCATGCAGCGGAAGGTAGACTACACTAGGCAAGCCATAGTCAAGTATTCAAGTGAGAGCACAATGACTAATAGCAGCAATGCAGTAAGGATCAGGTAGGAAGATATTATGAAGCCAAACAGAACACGCAGTCACTTAGTGAAGACAAAAGATAGTGCAATCATACAATGACTTCACAAGGAGTAACAGTAAGTAGAGGGACGGGAAGGATGAAACCAGTGACTTGTTGAAGACAATGATTTGTTGGACCAATTCCAGTTGCCGTGACAATTGTACGTCTGGTTAGGGCGGCTAGGTATTTAAACCTGAGGACACACAGTCCCGGACACCCAGTCCTGAACACACAGCTCAGGACACCCAGTCCTCACCATATTCCCCTTGAGCTAAGGTCACACAGACCTCGCCCAATCACTCTGATAAGTCTTCAAGGTAGACTCCCAAACCTTCACAGACTTCATTCACCGGCGATCCACAATGTCTCTTGGATGCTCAGAACACGACGCCTAACCGGCTGGAGGATGCACAGTCCTCAAGTGTAATAAGTCTTCAGATCACACAGACACGAAGACTTAACTGATGCCTAATTCTCTTTGGCTCTGGGTGGTTAGGGCTTTATCCTCGCAAGGAATTCTCTCTCAAAGGCTTCGAGGTGGGTTGCTCTCAAACAACAAAAGCCGTACACTAACTCTGAGCATCCAACCGTTTATGGTTGTAGGGGGTGGGATATTTATAGCCACTAGGCAACCCGACCTGATTTGTCCGAAATGACCCTAGGTCACTAAGGAACTGACACGTGTTCCAATTGTCAGATTTCAAACTCACACGGCAACTTTACTTGGGCTACAAGCAAAGCTGACTTGTCCGACTCTGGACAGGATTCGCTCTCATAGTCTTCACTCAAAGACATAGGTTTTGTTTAAGCATCACTTCAGTCATTCTGAATGGTTCTCTTGGACCCCACTTAACAGTACGGTGGTTCCTATGACTCAACAAGGAAGAGGAAAAAGAGCTACGAAAGATCTAAGTCTTCGAGCTCCACAGGCTTCATGCGATGTCTTCTCTTGTCATAGTCTTCAATGTGAATATCTTCATATACCACTTTTGACATCAATGTCTTCATACATTTTTAGGGGTCATCTCTTGTAAGAAAATCGAATCAATGAGGGACTTCTACCTGTGTTATCCTGCAATTCTCACAAACACATTAGTCCCTCAACTAGGTTTGTCATCAATACTCCAAAACCAACTAGGGGTGGCACTAGATGCACTTACAAGGTCATCGCTTTTGTCTAACAGTTTTTGAATATGTTCCATAGCTTTCTGTTGTTTAGTGACAAGGGAAGCAAGTTTTGCATAGCTAGGTCCAAATTCATCACCAGATTCATCATCACTGGATTCAGATAGATAGCATTCAATTACCTTAGCATCATTTGCCACAAGGCATGATGCAGAAGATGATGATTCTGGTTCGAAATTCATCGCTTTGAGTGACTCCTTAAAGTCCTCGAACCGAGGATCATGACGAGTTCGACGACCCTCATAGACCTCCGAGAGACAGTCCCAGATGAGCTTTGCATGATCGAGATGCATGACATTCCTAAACTGATTTTGAGATAGACAGGAGCAGATGACGTCCTTCGCCGTGAGGTTGAGAAGAGTGTACTTGCGAATGTCATCAGCTTCCGCCATTTTGCATAGATCGGTTAGGCCAATCTCAGTGACGGTCCACAGCTCGCTGTTCGTTGCCATGAGGCGCTTCTTCATCATGGCCTTCCACTTGGGATACTCGTGACCGTCAAAGATGGGGCATGACACAGTCTTCATACCTGTGGTCGACATAACTGAAACTCCAGGCGGTTAAACCAGAATCACACAGAATAAGGGAGTACCAGGCTCTGATACCAATTGAAAGTGTGTTATATTGACTAGAGGGGGGGTGAATAGGCGATTTTTATGAAAGTCTTCAAAACATGGAAGTTTCGAAGACAAATGATAGAAATGAACCTATTTCCATGCGGCGGAAGATAGACTACACTAGACAGACAATAGTCAAGCATTCAATGAAGTGAAACCACACTGACTAATAGTAGCTAGGCAGTAAGGATCAGGTACACAGTGAAGACAAATAGATAAAGCAAATAGGCACTGACTTTACAAGAGCCAACTATAAATAAAGAGATGAGAAGGATAAAACCAGTGTGCGTGACAAAGACAAAGGTTTGGTAGACCAGTTCTAACTGCTGTGACAGTTGTACGTCTGGTTAGGGCGGATAGGTATTTAAACCTGAGGACACTCAGTCCTAGTCACTTAGTCCGGAGCACACAGCTCAGAACACTTAGTCCTCTCCGTATTCCCCTTGAGCTAAGGTCACACAGACCTTGCCCAATCACTCTGGTAAGTCTTCAAGGTAAACTTCCAAACCTTCACAGACTTCGTTCACTGGCGATCCACAATGACTCTTGGATGCTCAGAACGCGACGCCTAACCGGCTGGAGGATTCACAGTCCTCAAGTGTAATAAGTCTTCAGATCACACAGACAAGAAGACTTAAGTGATGCCTAACACTCTTTGGCTCTGGGTGGTTAGGGCTTTATCCTCTCAAGGAATTCTCTCTCAAAGGCTTCGAGGTGGGTTGCTCTCAAACGACAAAAGCCGTACTTTAACTCTGAGCAGCCAACCGTTTATGGTTGTAGGGGGTGGGCTATTTATAGCCACTAGGCAACCCGACATGATTTGTCCGAAATGACCCTGGGTCACTAAGGAACTGACACATGTTTTAACGGTCAGATTTCAAACACACACGACAACTTTACTTGGGCTACAAGCAAAGCTGACTTGTCCAACTCTGAACAAGATTCGCTCTCATTGTCTTCACTCGAAGACATAGGATTTTGGTTAAGCATCACTTCAGTCATTCTGACTGGTTTTCTTGGACCCCACTTAATAGTACGGTGGTTCCTATGACTCAACAAAGAAGAAAAAGAACTACGAAAGATCTAAGTCTTCGCGCTCCATAGTCTTCATGCGATGTCTTCTCTTGTCATAGTCTTCAAGTGAATGTCTTCATGTACCACCTTTGACTTCAATGTCTTCATACATTTTTAGGGGTCATCTCTGGTAGGAAAACCGAATCAATGAGGGACTTCTACCTGTGTTATCCTGCAATTCTCACAAACACATTAGTCCCTCAATTAGGTTTGTCGTCAATACTCCAAAACCAACTAGGGGTGGCACTAGATGCACTTACACGGTGCGGCCGTCCTGCCGCACTGATGGATGCAGCGAGGATGCCTACTGCTCGTTCCCCGTCGGGCCGGTGGCAGCGTTGGCGGCGGGAGACGAAGAGCGACGAGGTGGCCCGCCTACGGGAGCCGTCTGAGCGACGCGGGCGGAGAGGGCAGCCTGACGCTCAGCTCGAGCACGGCGAGTGTCCGCCATGGAAGCGACAGAGCAACGAACCAATGAAAGGGAAACTATGGCGCACCCCTACCTGGAGCGCCAAATGTCGGATGTGGGTTTCTAGCTAACCCTTAAGGTTCGAACACTGGGGTGTGCGCGAAGTCATTCCCTCCTACCGATCGACGCTCTAGCTCGCTAAGATCTTGCGGACGAACTCGACGAACTCACAACACAGAATGACACGGGGTTTATACTGGTTCGGGCCACCGTTGTGGTGTAATACCCTACTCCAGTGTGGTGGTGGTGGATTGCCTCTTGGGCTGATGATGAACAATACAAGGGGAAGAACAGCCTCCTGAGGTTGAGGTGTTCTTGTGCGTATGAACTTGTGGTGTGTAGATTCCCTCAAGCTAAGATGAGATGCCCCTACTATGGTGGTGGCTAGTCCTATTTATAGAGGCCCTGGCCCTCTTCCCAAATATTGAGCGGGAAGCGAGCCAACAATGGCGGGCTAATTTGAAGGGGGCAGCTAGTACAAGCTATCCTGACAAAAGTGGTCTTCGCCTATGAAAGGCTCTGGTGGTGACGCCGTCTTGGGCTCCACGATGACCTCCGTCCTGCCGTCCTTCTGGTCTTGGTTTCGTTGCACCGAAATGGCAACCTTTGCTTGGGGCCTCGGTACTCCTCGCATGCGCTTGCCTCCTTAGCACCAAAGAGGAAATGAGGACGCTGCGCACGTTGGTGCCCACCTGGCACCGTTCGTCATGGCTCACGTCACGAGAGCCTCATGAGGTTCGCCCCGCCTTGATATCTCCGCTCCTCGTGAGCTTGCCTGACCAGGCCGCTCCAGAGGAGGTCTTGCGTCGTCCCCCTCGCGAGGCTCTCGCGAGGGTCTTGGGTGCCTTGTTGACGAAGATGGGCAGTACGGCCTGCTGGCTCAGCCACCCCGTGGGCCGCAGGCAGGTAGGTCTGGGGACCCCCGTTCCCAGAACACCGACACATATCATACAAGACGCTCCAAGCGAAACACATATCATGTGGTGAATAAAAATATAGCCTCAAGTAAATTTACCGATAGACGAAGATGAAAGAGGGGATGCCTTCCGGGGCATCCCCAAGCTTAGGCTCTTGGTTTTCCTTGAATATTACCTTGGGTTGCCTTGAGCATCCCCAAGCTTAGGCTCTTTCCACTCCTTATCCCATAGTACATCAAATCTTTACCCAAAACTTGGAAACTTCACAACACAAAACTTAACAGAAAATCTCAAGAGGTCCATTAGTATAAGAAACTAAATCACCACTTTTGGTACTATTGTGTAACACCCCAGTAGTTCAGCTACAGTAATCACACACTACTCGTGCCATGTCATCACAATTAATTTGATAAACCTCGCTTTGATCCAAACTGAGTTCAAATTCAAATTTTAAATAAATTCAATTAATTATTTTCTTCAAACATAAAAACTAAAATGTTTAAAGTGTTGAAAATAATCTCTGGATTTTTTTCCTGGTGAAACCAATATTTTTGTAAAGTGATTAAATGCATTAAACTAAATAAAACATTTCCTAAAACAGCTTTTAAATCCTTTTTCTAATTTATGAAAATGACAAGCTAATTTAAATCGCTCCTAAACTTTTTTTGCACTACTCTATATCCCCTAGCTTTTGTTATGGCCAGCTCCATAGTCTTTTAAAGGCATTTGGTGGCTTATGTAAACTCTAATAGCGTCTATTAAAAGAAAACACAAAAGAATGTAAAAGGAAAAGAAGGAAGCAATTAAAAAGAATCAGGCCCATGTGGGACTGGGAGCCCAACCCACCACACCTCCTCTCCCTCCTCACACGACAGGAGACAGGGAGAGGGCGTGGCCGCCATCCCGCGGCCGTGGCCGCTCCTCCACAACGTGTCATCCATCCCCTAGCCCCCCTCTCGGATAAGAGCAACCCCAGCCGCCCCTCTCTCCCCTGGAAAAACCCTAGCCCCATCTTCCTTTCCCCTAGCGCCTTTGCTTCCTCCCCGCGACAAGCCAAGCCGCTGTCGCCATTGTCTTTGCCGTCTGCGTGCTTCCCGATGACCCCAAGCCCCGCTAGCTTCTCCAGGAGGTCGGCGACGCTCCTCTCCTTCCACTACGGGGACGCGCTCGAGCTCGGAGCACCTACATCAAATGGATCGAGCCGCCTTCGACCTTGGGACCCGACTCCATTCATCGTCTGTCGTCGATTCCCGCCACTCTAGTCCACCTCCGACCACCCCGACTTCACCATCGAGCTCGTTGTGAGCTTCTCCTCCATCTCCCCTGTTTTTCCCCTTCGATCCGACGTCGTAGACTGCTCGTCCCGTCGAGCCCGAAGCTCCATGCCCGCAGCCATGCTCGTCTGCCCGTGGTCGCACCCTTGGCCGTGTCCGGCCGTGCGTCCGTGCACCCGCCGTGCCCTGGCCATGCCGCGCACTCGCCTGCTGCCTTGGCCACCCGTGCCCCGTGCACCGCGCGCGTCCTTGACCGTTCGCTGCCGCGCTCCCTGCTATGCCCGCCTACTACTGGTTGCTCTGCCTAAAACTGTCGCTGCTCAGTTTTGCTGCTGCTAATGCCCCTAGCGCCGCCGCCGTTGTTGCTGCTTGTTGTTTCTACTACATGCCGCTGCTGATTACTTGCTGCTACCACTGAGCTATTGCTTGCTTGCCATTCCTCCTCTACTTTTGGCGTTGCTTTGCTTTATGTTGATGGTCCTCTTTTGCGTTGGCTGTTGATACTACCTGCTGATGCCCGTTGTTGCCATTTGCTACTGCTTTTGGCCGTGGCCGAGTGCCCTTGTGTGATGCATGTATGTGCACAGCCGTGAGGCTGGCAAAGCCTATCGCCAACCCTGTACAGATTAGATTAGGGACTAATCATTCTAGTTAGGTTAGTTGCTGCACTATGACATATGGGCTCCATTTGATTAAGTTAGTTTTATTTATTAGATTGGATATAGCTTTATGACATGTGGGCCAGCCCCCCCCCCCTACCAGTCAAATTGACTTGGTCAACTCGAATTAAAACAAAACCAGACATTTTAAAATATTGTTAAAACTTTGAAAAAACATAGAAATTAAGCCATAACTCGGATGTAAATGTTTTATACATGAAAGTTACTCAGAACGACGAGACGAATCCAGATATGTTGTCCGTTTACCTGTCAGATGCCTGTAACTATCTAAACATGGAACTTTCCCCCTCCGATCATCTGTCTGACACAGGTCTGGAACCGGGAAAACTTTCCCGGTTGAATTCCCCCTTTACCTATATAGTGCAGTACTACGTTAGATCGACCCTAGTTTTGCTTTTCGGCATGTCATGCTTAGCGGTACCTCTGATTGCTCTGTATTTACTATTTCTTCTCCCTCTTCTCTCCGGTAGACCCCGAGACCGATGATGCCCCTATGATCGACTACATCGACGACGACACTTCTTCCTTTTCAGCAGAGCTTCCAGGCAAGACACCCCTTTGATCATTCCAATATCTCCCATTCTATTCATTTATGCTTGCATTAGATTTTGCTACTGTAATTGATTGCTCCTATTATGTTGCATAGCCTGCTTTTGTACCTGCTGTTGTACCTTATGAAAGCACAAGTGCTCCCTAGGTGGTTTTGATAATTGATGACAACATATCTCTTGTTGGACTAACATTTCGATCTAGCATGTTTCAGATAAGTTCAACAATGGAGTGGCATGGACTAAAGGTTGTGGGAACTCCTTCAAGATGCTAAGGACAAAGGATTGGCTAAAGCTTCAAGCTCAAGACTCCTCATTTTACATTTTAGTGATCCAAGATCACATTGAGTCTTTAGGAAAAGCCAATACTATTAAGGAGGGATGAGGTGTTGCTTAATGAGCCTCTTGCTTCATGTGCTTAGTGATATGCTCCAAAACCCTCAGCTACTTTCCCACTTCCACATATGACCTAAACCCTAAGCCAAACTCGGTCCTACCGATTCTTCCTATCCGGCGCCACCGAGTTCCACTTGTCATACGCCACTGCCAAACCCTAATCAGTTCGGTCTCACCGATGGGATCTCGGTCTCACCAAGATGGGCTTGCAAACTCTTTGTTACCCATTGCAATATTCTCGGTCCCACCGAGATATGCAATCGGTTCCACCGAGTTTGCTTGGCCAAATCTCAGTTTCACTTATTACCCAAATCAGTCCCACTGAGTTTGCGTAATCGGTCAAACCCATTTTTGGATTTACCCTAACCCTAGCACATCGGTCCCACCGAGTTGATTCAGTCGGTCCCACCGAAATCCCTAACGGTCACTAGGTTTACATTTTCGGTCCGACCGAGTTCGCTGATTCGGTCCCACCGAGATTGGAAAACTGTGTGTAACAGTTGGATTTTGTGTGGAGGCTATATATACCCCTCCACCTCCTCTTCATTCGGAGAGAGAGCCATCAGAACACACACACCATTCCAACTCATATGTTCTGAGAAAGAACCACCTACTCATGTGTTGAGACCAAGATATTCCATTCCTACCATATGAATCTTGATCTCTAGCCTTCCCAAGTTGCTTTCCACTCAAATCTTCTTTCCACCAAATCCAAATCCTATGAGAGAGAGTTGAGTGTTGGGGAGTGTTGGAAATATGCCCTAGAGGCAATAATAAAAGTGTTATTATTATATTTCTTTGTTCATGATAATAGTCTTTTATTCATGCTATAACTGTATTATCCGGAAATCGTAATACACGTGTGAATACATAGACCACAATATGTCCCTAGTGAGCCTCTAGTTGACTAGCTCGTTGTGATCAACAGATAGTCATGGTTTCCTGGCTATGGACATTGGATGTCGTTGATAACGGGATCACATCATTAGGAGAATGATGTGATGGACAAGACCCAATCCTAAGCATAGCACAAAGATCGTGTAGTTTGTTTGCTAGAGCTTTGCCAATGTCAAGTATCTCTTCCTTTGACCATGAGATCGTGTAACTCCTGGATACCGTAGGAGTGCTTTGGGTGTATCAAACGTCACAACGTAACTGGGTGACTATAAAGGTGCACTACAGGTATCTCCGAAAGTATCTATTGTTTTATGCGGATCGAGACTGGGATTTGTCACTCCGTGTAAACGGATAGGTATCTCTGGGCCCACTCGGTAGGACATCATCATATGCGCAATGTGACCAAGGAGTTGATCACGGGATGATGTGTTACGGAACGAGTAAAGTGACTTGCCGGTAACGAGATTGAACAAGGTATTGGATACCGACGATCGAATCTCGGGCAAGTAACATACCGATAGACAAAGGGAATTGAATACGGGATTGATTAAGTCCTTGACATCGTGGTTCATCCGATGAGATCATCGTGGAACATGTGGGAGCCAACATGGGTATCCAGATCCCGCTGTTGGTTATTGACCGGAGAACGTCTCGGTCATGTCTGCATGTCTCCCGAACCCGTAGGGTCTACACACTTAAGGTTCGATGACGCTAGGGTTATAAAGGAAGCTTGTATGTGGTTACCGAATGTTGTTCGGAGTCCCGGATGAGATCCCGGACGTCACGAGGAGTTCCGGAATGGTCCGGAGGTAAAGATTTATATATGGGAAGTCCTGTTTTGGACACCGGAAGAGTTTCGGGGTTTATCGGTATTGTACCGGGACCACCGGAAGGGTCCCGGGGGCCCACCGGGTGGGGCCACCTGCCCCGGGGGGCCACATGGGCTGTAGGGGGTGCGCCTTGGCCTACATGGGCCAAGGGCACCAGCCCCAAGAGGCCCATGCGCCTAGGGAACCCTAGAGGGAAGAGTCCTCAAAGGGGAAGGCACCTCCGAGGTGCCTTGGGGAGGTTGGACTCCTCCCCCCCTCTCTTGGCCGCACCCCAAAACCCATCTGGAGGCTGGCCGCCGCCCCTTGGGGTGGGAAACCCTAAAGGGGGCGCAGCCCTCCCCTTCCCCTATATATATGAGGCCTAGGGGCTGCCCATAACACGCGATTTGATCTCTCGTTGGTGCAGCCCTGCCCCTCTCCCTCCTCCTCTTCTCCCATGGTGCTTGGCGAAGCCCTGCGGGATTGCCACGCTCCTCCACCACCACCACGCTGTTGTGCTGCTGTTGGATGGAGTCTTCCTCAACCTCTCCCTCTCTCCTTGCTGGATCAAGGCGTGGGAGACGTCACCGGGCTGTACGTGTGTTGAACGCGGAGGTGCCGTGCGTTCGGCACTTGATCATCGGTGATTTGAATCACGACGAGTACGACTCCATCAACCCCGTTCACTTGAACGCTTCCGCTTAGCGATCTACAAGGGTATGTAGATGCACTCCCCTTTCTACTCGTTGCTGGTCTCTCCATAGATAGATCTTGGTGATTCGTAGGAATTTTTTTTGAATTTCTGCTACGTTCCCCAACAGGGAGACTATCATTTGAAGCACAAGAGCAAGGAGTTCATTACCTACACACCATTTGTTACTTCTTGGAGAGTGGTGTCTCCTAGATTGGCTAGGTGTCATTTGGGAGCCTCCGACAAGATTGTGGAGTTGAACCAAGGAGTTTGTAAGGGCAAGGAGATCGCCTACTTCTGAAGATCTACCGCTAGTGAGGCAAGTCCTGTGTGGGCGATGGCCATGGTGGGATAGACAAGGTTGCTTCTTCGTGGACCCTTTGTGGGTGGTTGCTTCTTCGTGGACCCTTCGTGGGTGGATCCCTGTGTGGACTCGCGCAACCATTACCCTTGGGTGGAGCCCTGTGTGGACTCGCGCAACCGTTACCCTTTGTGGGTTGAAGTCTTCATCAACGTGGATGTAGGATAGCACCACCTATCCGAACCACAGGAAAAACATCCGTGTCTCCAATTGCATTTGAATTCTCCAAACCCTTCTCTTTACATTCTTGCAAGTTGCATGCTTTACATTCCGCTGCTCATATACTCTTTGCATGCTTGCTTGATATGTATTGTGTGTGTTGAAATTGTGCCTAAACTCCACTTAAACCGAAAAAGCTTAAAAAATTGCAACTTGAGCATTATGTGTCTAATCACCCCCCTCTAGACACATCTACTTCTAGATCCTACAAGTGGTATCAGAGCTTTGGTCTCCATTACCTTGGTTTAATCACCATTGGAGGAAGATGGATGTGTCTACATTAGGGAGTCTTAGGCATAGAGTGCCTATTCTTGATGGAGAGTACTTTCATGAGTGGAAAAATGAGATGCTTGTAATCTTCAATCAATATCATTTGAACAAGTATATTGCTAGCCCTTGTGCACCTCATGTTGATCCTTTGCATCCCACCCTAGATGAAGATATTGACATGATTCGCAATCTTAGAACTATTGAGCTCATCATTAGAGGATTGCCCAAAAATTTGATTGCTAGTTTGCCTACTCACAATTGTGCCTATACCATATGGAAATTTCTTGAGGAACGATTTCCCTGTTATTCCTTGAAAACTTTGGATGAAATTCTCCATAAATCTATTGCCTTGAGTAAGATGAACTCTAGTGATCCTAGTTTTGGTAAATGTCTTTTTGAACTTGCCAATCTTAAGCATGCTAAAGGAGATGTTGGAATCATTAATGATATCATGTTCAAAGCTATAAGAATTCATAAAAGTAACCACTTTGATGGTCGTTTATCTAATGAATTACCCTCTCTAGGAAATGATGAGTCACAAGATCATGATGAACATGAATATTATGATGATGATGACAGTGACTTCAATCTTGATGAAGCAATGAGACATTTTGGTCTTATGGCAAATCTTCGGGGATATGAATCAGGAGGAAAGGAATGGGTTCTTGATAGTGGATGTACTGATCATATGACCGGAGATGAAGAGATGTTTCATGAGATTGCTGAAAATGACGGCCCTCGAAAATATGTCACCTTTGGTGATAATTCAAAGGGTAAAGTGGTTGGCCTTGGTAAGGTGGCCATCTCACATGATAGTTCCATTCAAAATGTCATGCTCGTTGAATCTCTTGGCTACAACTTACTTTCAGTATCTAGACTTGCTGATTTCGGTTTGAATGTCCTATTTACTGAGGTAGATTGCCAAGTATTTCGTCGAGACAATCATAAAATGGTCTTTACGGGTATGCGTAGAGGAGATCTTTACATTGTCGATTTCTCTAAAAAAGCACAACCTAAAACTTGCTTTGTTGCTAAATCCTCAAAAGGTTGGTTGTGGCATAGACGACTAGGTCACGTTGGCATGAGAAACCTTGACAAGCTTATTAAAGGAAATCATATCCTTGGAGTTAACGATGTCATATTTTATAAGGATAGACTTTGCAGTGCTTGTCAAGCAGGTAAACAGGTTGGAGGAAGACATCCCGTGAAGAACATCATGACCACAAGGAGGCCACTCGAGCTACTTCACATGGATCTTTTTGGTCCCAACGCCTACAAGAGTCTCGGTGGAAATTCTTTTGGTCTAGTTATAGTTGATGACTTTTCAAGATTTACGTGGGTGTTCTTTCTTAATGACAAGTCGCAGATCTAGAAGATCTTCAGAAACTTCGCTAGGAAGGCCCAAAATCAGTTTGATGTGAAGATCAAGAAGGTTCGGAGTGACAACGGAACGGAGTTCAAGAACGCAAATGTGGACACCTTTCTTGACGAAGAAGGGATTTCACACGAGTTCTCGGCTACGTACACACCTCAACAAAATGGAGTTGTTGAGAGGAAGAACCGGACGCTCATCGAAATGGCAAGAACGATGCTTGATGAATACAAGACGCCAAAGCACTTTTGGGCAAAAGCGGTTGAGACAGCTTGTCACGCAACAAATCGCTTATATCTTCACAAGCTACTCGGCAAGACGGCATACGAGCTCCTCACCGGTAACAAGCCTCAAGTTGGATACTTTCGAGTATTCGGCTCAAAGTGCTACATTCTTGATAAGCATCATCGTTCAAAGTTTGCTCCTAAATCTCATGAAGGTTTTCTACTTGGTTATGGCTCAAACTCTCACACTTACCGTGTCTACAACAATTTCACCCGAAAGGTTGAAGAGACGGTAGATGTGAAGTTTGATGAATCTAATGGCTCGCAACTAGAGCAATTGCCAATTGATGTAGGAGACAAAGACCCTTCAGAAGCAATTCAAGACTTGTCCATTGGCAAAATTCGTCCAACGGAGGTGAAGGAGAGTACTTCATCCGTCCAAGTGGAAGCTTCTACTTCACGACTAGGTGAACCAAGAATCGACACGGAAGCATCCACAAGTGGGACACATCAAGATGAAGAAAACGAGGAAATACGTCAAGACAAACATCAACAACCTCCTTCTCCACCACGACAAGAGAACGACAACGTCAACAATGAAGAAGGCCAAGAAGAAGAACAAGATGAAGAAGGTGTTCAACAAAGACCCAAGCAAAAGCTCTCACGAGTTCGAGCAAGAATTGCCAAAGATCATCCCGTCGAGCAAATCCTCAATGATATACAAACCGGGAGAATCACTCGCTCAAAAACTCGTTTAGCTAACTTTTGTGAAAACTATTCATTCATCTCTAGCATTGAGCCTATGAAGGTTGAAGAAGCATTGGACGATCCAGATTGGATAAACGCTATGCATGAAGAGCTACATAATTTTGAGAGAAACCAAGTTTGGACATTGGTCGAGAAGCCCGACAACAACCACAACATCATTGGTACCAAATGGGTGTTTCACAACAAGCAAGATGAAGATGGACAAGTGGTTCGCAACAAAGCACGTCTCGTCGCCCAAGGGTACACACAAGTCGAAGGTATGGACTATGGTGAGACGTATGCTCCCGTTTCTAGACTTGAGTCCATTCGCATCTTACTTGCCTATGCTAATCACCATAATATCACCTTGTACCAAATGGACATTAAAAGTGCTTTTCTAAATGGTGAAATAGAGGAGGAAGTTTATGTCAAACAACCTCCCAGGTTTATCAATCCTAAGAAACCAAATCATGTTTACAAACTTCACAAAGCTCTTTATGGTCTTAAACAAGCTCCTAGAGCATGGTATAAATGCTTGACCAAGTTCCTTACTACAAGTGGTTTTGAAATTGGTAAAATTGATTCTACTCTTTTTACTAAAAGGGTTAATGGAGAACTATTTGTATGCCAAATTTATGTTGATGATATCATATTTGGTTCAACTAACCCTCTCTTTAGTGAAAAGTTTGGAAAACTAATGTCAGAGAAGTTTGAGATGTCTATGATGAGTGAACTCAAATTCTTTCTCGGGTTGCAAATCAAGCAAACTAAGGAAGGTACATTTGTCTCTCAAACAAAGTACACCAAGGACTTATTCAAGAAGTTCAATATGCAAGAATGCAAAGGTATGTCTACGCCCATGCCTACTAGTGGACATAATGATTTGACCAAAGATGGTGAACCGGTTGATCAAAAGGTTTATCGCTCTATGATTGGTTCACTGTTATACCTATGTGCTTCACGTCCCGATATTATGCTAAGTGTGTGCATGTGTGCACGATATCAAGCTGCTCCTAAAGATTGTCATCTTAAGGCTGTGAAAAGGATAGTGAGATATTTAATCCATACACCAAATTTTGGCATTTGGTATCCTAAGAGGTCTTCTTTTGATCTTGTTGGCTATTCCGACTCGGATTATGCCGGAGACAAGGTTGATAGAAAGTCCACTTCGGGTACTTGTCAATTTCTTGGCAGATCTCTTGTGTCTTGGTCTTCCAAGAAACAAAACTCGGTATCCTTATCCACCGCCGAAGCGGAATACATTGCCGCTGGTTCATGTTGTGCTCAATTACTTTGGATGACCCAAACTCTTAAAGATTATGGGATTTATGTGAAACATGTTCCACTGCTTTGTGACAATGAAAGTGCTACCAAAATAGGTCATAACCATGTACAACATTCTCGGACTAAGCATATTGAAGTTCGTCATCATTTCATTTGAGATCATGTTGCTAAGGGTGACATCAATCTTAAGCATGTTCGCACCGATAAGCAATTAGCGGATATATTCACTAAACCACTTGATGAGAAAGTGTTTTGCAGGTTGAGAGGAGAATTGAACATCATTGATGCTTCGAACTTGGAATGGAAACTCCATTGGATACATGCAAGACATGAGCTTATGACTAATCCATGATATATCTCTTATGATAACTACCAAAAAGGGGGAGATTGAAAGCACAAGTGCTCCCTAGGTGGTTTTGATAATTGATGACAACATATCTCTTGTTGGACTAACATTTCGATCTAGCATGTTTCAGATAAGTTCAACAATGGAGTGGCATGGACTAAAGGTTGTGGGAACTCCTTCAAGATGCTAAGGACAAAGGATTGGCTAAAGCTTCAAGCTCAAGACTCCTCATTTTACATTTTAGTGATCCAAGATCACATTGAGTCTTTAGGAAAAGCCAATACTATTAAGGAGGGATGAGGTGCTGCTTAATGAGCCTCTTGCTTCATGTGCTTAGTGATATGCTCCAAAACCCTCAGCTACTATCCCACTTCCACATATGACCTAAACCCTAAGCCAAACTCGGTCCTACCGATTCTTCCTATCCGGCGCCACCGAGTTCCACTTGTCATACGCCACTGCCAAACCCTAATCAGTTCGGTCTCACCGATGGGATCTCGGTCTCACCGAGATGGGCTTGCAAACTCTCTGTTACCCATTGCAATATTCTCGGTCCCACCGAGATATGCAATCGGTTCCACCGAGTTTGCTTGGCCAAATCTCAGTTTCACTTATTACCCAAATCAGTCCCACCGACTTTGCGTAATCGGTCAAACCCATTTTTGGATTTACCCAAACCCTAGCACATCTTGGAGCCCTGTGTGGACTCGCGCAACCGTTACCCTTTGTGGGTTGAAGTCTCCATCAACGTGGATGTAGGATAGCACCACCTATCCGAACCACGGGAAAAACATCCGTGTCTCCAATTGCGTTTGAATTCTCCAAACCCTTCGCTTTACATTCTTGCAAGTTGCATGTTTTACATTCCGCTGCTCATATACTCTTTGCATGCTTTCTTGATATGTATTGTGTGTGTTGAAATTGTGCCTAAACTCCACTTAAACCGAAAAAGCTTAAAAAATTGCAACTTGAGCATTATGTGTCTAATCACCCCCCTCTAGACACATCTACTTCTAGATCCTACACCTTACCTGTTTATTCTAAACTGCTTAGTATAGGCTAGTTAGAGATCCATCAGTGACCCCCACCTTGTCCTAGTTGCCCCGCTTTATGTTCGATGACTCGAGAAACGTGATCGACGTCCCGGCCCCGACACCGCACATCACCCCCTTAGTTGTACGACTCAGCAGTGTTACTATCGAGTGTCGAAGGTGATACCTCATCAGAAGTTCTAATGTTAACCATGTAGTGTAGCTATTCGGTCGTGGCCATCGAGGGTGATTCCTCCTTGACCACTCCCGATAATGACTCTGTCGTGCAACCCCTCAAGTGTGGGCCAACGAGGGTGATTCCTTCAAGTCCAACTTGATGGTTACATCGAGTGGGAATCCATCCTCAGGTTTCCCCCTTGTTGTTTCAGACACATGGTTATTTTGATTTACCATAAAGCCATGATGACTTTAGGTTGGCCTCGAGGGGTACCCACGAGTGATGTGAAGTCAGGTTGATCTGGAGGATACCCACAAGTTTTCCACGCAGCGCGGCCGGGCATTCTTAGCCCTTGCCGCAAGTCCATGAGATGGGGCGACAGGACCACGTATCGTGGATCATTGATCGTTACCGCACACTACCAAGACACTAATGATTTGGATATTTGATCCGAGTAGGCCTCTGGCCTCTTTCGCACTAACCACCACATGGGAATAAGTATGGGCACTCTGTATCGTATGTATCAGCCGAAAGCTCACTGACGTTAGCAATTGAGTGGCGCGCGCCGGGTTGGACTGGTTAAGCCTGCACTTGTATAAGGAGCCTAGGTCTGCTCACCGGCCGCGTTCACAATGCACAGGATTGCAAAGGATGATTGGAGTGTGACCCCTTCGCATTTAGGATGTAGACCGACGTGTTGGCCTCTGTGTTGAGCCTAGGTAGGACTACAGTGTGTTGATCGGCCTAGGCCGGTCATGACCTGATGGTGTGTCCGGCTGGAGTTGATCGAGCGTGTTGGCTAAGTTGGTGAGCCCCTGCAGGGAAGTATTCTATCTATTTGAATAGCCGTCTTCACTGTAACGGAAGCTCGGAGTTTTATCCCGATTGATACAACTAGAACTTGATGCCGAGGCATGTAATGGAAATGATGGCTCTGGGATTGTTTTCCCGCAGGGAGTCGAGGAAGTGATCTCTGGGCGATGTTACAACATACTTACTAATATTATAATATGCCACTCTTATCTCTTCTGATGTTTCAATATGCTTGGATATGCTTGAAGATGCTAGTCTTTGATAGGCTAGGTGTAACACCCCGGACACACCCACCGGTGGTCGTTACTCCTGGCGGGATCTAGACTGGCCCCACAGATCAGTACTAGTCTTTTCTGCGCACTTTGTCCTCACTCGTGCGCACCCGGGAGCAACTTCCCGGTTGGTCACCCATCCTGAAATTACTCCAAACTGAGCACGCTTAAATTTGGATTTTTGTCTGAATGGGCTTCCGGAAAAGAAGGAATTCCTTATTGTATGAGTAGTCTATCATCCCTATTAAGCCAGGCTATCACATACACCCCCATTTAGAGGAATCGACATCCTCGTCGGGCCACATGAACGTTCCCACTTGGCACATACGCCTGTGCTTCTAGTCCAACACATGTGCCATGCCGTGTGCCACGACGGGTCACAAACATCATGCACAACATGACCGCACACCTGACCGCAAACATCCGTGTAACCATGAGGGTCGGCTCTGATACCAACTTGTAACACCTCCGACACACCCGCCAGTGGTCGTTACTCCTGACAGGATCTAGACTGGCCCCACAGATCAATACTAGCCTTTTCTGCGCACTTTGTCCTCACTTGTGCGCACCTAGGAGCAACTTCCCGGTCGGTCACCCATCCTGAAATTACTCCAAGCTGAGCATGCTTAACTTTGGAGTTCTGTCTGAATGGGCTTCCGGAAAAGAAGGAATTCCTTATTGATATGAGTAGTCTATCATCCCTATTAAGCCAGCCAATCACACTAGGCTTTCCCCTTCTCTTCTCGCATTCTACAGTTCAGTCCACAGATACTACCCATTTCATTGATACTGATGCATATGTAATGTAGATCCTTGCTTGCGAGCACTTTGGATGAGTACTCACAGTTGCTTTGCTCCCTCTTTTCCCCCTTTTCCTTTCTTTCCGGATGTCGCAACCAGATGGTGGAGCCCAACAACCAGACGCCACCGTTGATGATGACTACTACTACCACGAGGGTTCTTACTACTACGTGGAGGCCGCCGACGACCAGGAGTAGTTAGGAGGATCTCAGGCACGAGGCCTTGCCTTTCGATCGATGTTGCTTTTGTGCTAGCATTCTTAAGGAAGACTTGTTTAACTTATGTCTGTACTCACATATTGTTGCTTCCGCTGACTCTTGTGTATTCGAGCTGATGTATTCGAGCCCTCGAGGCCCCTGGCTTGTAATATAAAGCTTGTATTATTTTAATTTGTGTCTAGAGTTGTGTTGTGATATCTTCCCGTGAGTCCCTAATGTTGATCGTACACATTTGCGTGTATGATTAGTGTATGATTGAATCGGGGACGTCACAAGTTGGTATCAGAGCCGACTACCTGTAGGTAACCCCCTTTCCATCTCTTTGGCCAAAGTTGAGTCTAGTCAATACAAAACTTTTACTAACATGGTTGTGCGGCTTACAAGCCCACGTCGTCATTGGGTCGTATTAGGAACTTTTATTCCTCGACCTATACTCCGGGACTCTGATCTCTTGTCGGGGGTTTGGTGCGACATATGCCAACGGATGGCTTATCATGGTGGGGGCAAGTAGAACGTCGTCGGTGCCTGGAAACGGGATGAGGCGAAGACATGCACGCCGGCGAATCTTACCCAGCTTCAGGGCTCTCCGGGGAGATAATACCCCTACTACTGCTCTGCGGGGTCTCCGCATGATCACTATGGCCAAGTGTTTACATGGTTGCTCCTTGAGCTGTTTCTGGTGGTAGAAGAGGCCAAAGCTAGCTCTCTCCTTCTATCTGGTATGGTCTAGAACTATTGGGATCCAACCCTTTGCATGGGTGCCCTAGGGGGGTTTATATAGGCCTACCCCGCAGGGGTACAATGGTAATTTGACTAGGCGCGGGCCCAGCCATCAGTGCCTCCGACCTCCGACTTCTCCGCCGACTACTGGGGCCCGCCGACTGCTGGGGCCGGCGACTGGTGGGCCCCACTGACTGGTCTGGTACGGAGCCGACAGGCCGCGTCCGCCGCGAGTGGGTCTTGCCGGCCGCTGATTACTGTAGCCGTGCTTCTGATGACGCAGGCTTGGTCATGGGGTCATGGCAATAGCCCCGTCGCCTGGCGGGCGATCACTATGGCCACTCCCCATCTCATCTTGATTAATGGCGCGTGGGCCCCGGGGGAGGGCTCGGCCGACTCCCCTGGGCCGACTCCCGACGGGTCCGACTGGCGGTTCTCCTACCGTCTCCCGAGGTCTCGCTGACTGGTGGGCCCCGCTGCCTCCAGGCCGTACAGACAAGTCGTCGTGGGCGCAGGACTTGGTATTGTGGTGCTGATGTCAGGGTCGGCCGGGCAATAGTGCCACGCCGCATGGAGATCTTCCCGGGTACGGCGTGCTGTGGCCATGCCTGCCCTTGGTAAGGGGCGGGGAGTGGGCTTCACTGTAGCCACGCCCCTGCCCCGTCCCCTCCGATGAGGTCATGGTTTGTTGGAGTCGCCGGCCGACTCCCCGAAGCCGGCTTCTCTGGAAGTCGTCCCTGGGACTCGGCCATGAGCGGGCAGTCGGCCGCCCTACCATCGACTCCTCAGGAGGCAGCTCTTCGCCCCGGGGTCTTGAGGGGCGCAGCCTGCCCCGATGTCTTGAAAGGTTATGGGACTCAGCTTGGCCTACCCGTGGCCCATTACTCCGACAGTAGTCCTCGAAGTTGGTGAGGCACCGCGGACGATCGGTCGAGAAGCCTCAGCAGTTTCTCTTTCCGGGTGCTCAACACATGGTCTTGATTGACTTCTGCCAGGCTCACTCGAAGGAATCGGTCTTGCTCAACTCGGATTCACTTGATTCCGGCTCGCTCAGCATCTCAAACGCCGCGGCGGGATTTAAGCGGCATGCTAGCTAAGCCTCTAGGCTGCCACCCGTTCTTGGTCTGTTAGGCGAGGGCACGTGGCTAGGCCGTCCTGCCAGCCCACGCGCGCGACGGGACAGGCCCACAGGCGGGGCCCGCCACTATCGCGCCTCGGCGCCCGAGCGGATCCGCTGCGGCCCCGGTGGACAGTTGGGATTCCCTTGGAGTTACTGCACGCAGTAACTTTACGTGGATCGTGGGGGTCGTGGGGTTGTGGGCGCAGTAAATCCCCATGTCCGCCCCCTCGGCTTCGCAGCCCACGGGGCTATAAGTAGGGGGAAGAGGGGGCACGCGCGCCCCTACTGCCCACTCCCCCTCGCTCTCTTCCTCCTTGCTGCTCCTCGCTCTCCTCCTTCCTCTTCTCTTCTTCGCTCCGCCGCACGCCCAAGCTCCGGCGAACGCCGCGGTGACAGCTCGCGATGAGTTCTTCCTCCGCTGCCACGCCTCCCCCAGTGCGTTCCGGCACCTGGGACGGTTCCGAGGTTCATGAAGACCACATTGAGTTCCTCCGCCGGACCCGTCAGCTTCCCGGCGAGGATCGCGTGCAGGTGCGTCTTGCGCCGGAGGGGGAGATTTCCCCCGCCCCGCAGGAGGGCGAGCGGGTCATCTTCCGCTCGCACTGCCTGCGCGGGCTGGGGCTGCCGGCGAGCAGCTTTTTCCGGTCTTTCTTGGAGTTCTATGGCCTCCAGCCGCACCACCTCACCCCCAACACAGTGGTGCTGCTGTCCGCCTCGTGGCCTTGTGCGAAGGCTTCCTCGGAGTCCTCCCCACCCTCGAGCTCTGGGGGGAGTTCTTCTTCTCCAAGCTCGGCACCCAGGCTGCGGGCGTGCCGGCTCAATGCGGCGCCTTCATCGCCGTGCGAAGGTCAGGAGCTGACAACCCCTTCCCCTCCATCTCGCTGATAAAGTCGGTGATGATGTGGCAGAGATCCTTCTTCTACGTCAGGAACGTCGCCAGGAGGGGCGACTGGGTCAACCTGCCGGCTGGGAGACTGCCCAACTGGTCGTACCGGGCCAGGTCACTGACGCCTGCGGGAGTCGGCGCCATCACGCGACTCCGAGTGCTGACGCAGTCGAAGGGTTTGACTGGTCCGGACCTGCTGGCCGCCTTCGTTTCGCGCCGAGTTCTCCCACTCCAAGGCCGCCCTCACATGATATGCCAGATGAGTGGGCACCGCGACCCGAGTTGGATGTGCACCAAGGACATGCCTCACGAAGAGGTGGCCCTCATGGTGAACTCCCTTTCGGACAGCAGGCTCCTGGAGGACTGGCGATTCGGCAAGGAGCCGTACTCCCGCGCCAACCCCCCGCCCGTGGTGAGTCGCCTTTCTTTTCTTTTTTTAGATTGTCTTCTTCTTGCCGGGTTTTGTTTTGACCAGACAGCTTTGGTTAGAATCCCCTTCTTCACCCACCAGCCGGCACCTTGGGGCCCTCCCGTGAGTTCGTCGCCGACCGGGCGGAGAGCGACGTCGACGACCCCGATCTGGGGGCGGCGGCTCTGGAAGACGACGCCGAGGGAGGAGGAGGGACAGCAGGCGACTTCAGGCCCTCAGCTACCTTCACCGACTGGCCTGAAGACAATGCCGAGGGAGAAGTCGCCCCTCGCCATCGGCCAGGAGCCAGCCAGCCTGGCGCGGGCTCTCCTGCCATGCCGGGCGCTCCAGGCGGCGGGAAGAAGCGCAGGGCCGTGTCGACCTTGTTCGGCAGTCGGCCGAAGAAGCCCAAGGGCTCGGCTGCGGCGACCCGGCGGGACGAGGCAGCCGCGAAGGCCATCCGCTTCCATAAGGAAGTGAAGAAGCCGCCGTTGGTCTCCGCGTAAGTATTCTGTCTTTAAAGTTTTATTCTTTCTTCGTGATTTGTCTGAGTCTCTGCTTGCCCCTCTTTATTCAGGGCTCCCCTCTCTCTTGAGCGGGTCGCCGCCGCTTCCGTCATGGGGTCAGCAGAGACGTCCGCCACCACTTGGCGGATTGACCCTGCTGCTGACCTCCGGGAGGCGACGGAGCGGAATGCGCAGGAGAGGCGCAACGAAGAAGAGGCCCTCCACCTGGAGAAGGCGGAGGCCGACAGGGCGAAGGCCTCCGCTAAGAAAAAACTAGCGGAGGCCGAAGCCGCCGCCACAGCGAAGCAGCAGGCCGAGGAAGCCGCACGCCGCCAGTCGGCCTTTCTCGTCACCCCGCTGAACTCTGCGCTGCCGCCTCCGGAGTTCACGGGGCCAACTGGAGAAGCCGGCGGGGAGAACCTCATCGAGGAGAGGGAAGGCGGCGACCCCTCTACTCCGGACTTGAACGTTCCGCCGCCGCCTCCGCCGCCGTCTGAAGGCACGCAAGGCGAGCAGCCAGGGGACCCTCCGGTGCCGCCGACCGAAGACGAGGACGTGGCGAGGCTACTCCTTCAAGTCGGCTCGCCAACGCGCCGTCATCTGGAGAAGGCGACTTCGGCACCCCGCCCCCTGGAAGCCGGCACCGCCAGCTCGGCGGCCCTAGATGCCGAAGCGACGAGCGCCGCACCTGTTGGGTGGGTGCGAGGAGGCGGCATAGGGCCGCTGAACCGGGCGCTCCTGGACGTCCAGGCGAAGCTCCGTGCTGAGGGCGATGCTCTCCAGAGTTGCACCAAGGCGTTCCTAGAGTCGCGGGCAGCCGTCCGGGTATGTTTTTTTCCTTTGGTCTTTGTTTTCTTGCTCCTCTCTGTGGGGGCGCGCCAGCGCACCCACTGGGTGTAGTCCCCGAGTTTCGGGTCGGCTGCTGAGCAGGCGGCCTGGAACTCCAATTGATGAACTTCTGGGTAATAACTTTGTCTGAAATGCTTGTCGCAGGATTACCACAACCTCCGCGTCACTGCCTTCAACCGTAACGTTGAAGAGCTGGGCAAGCGGACCGCCGACTTGGCGGAGAGCCGGAGTAAGTCCTTTTTCTTCTCTGCGGGGTCGTGCTAGCGCACCCGCGGGCTGTAGTCCCCGAGATTTGGGCCGGCTGCTGAGCAGCTGGGCCGGATCTCCCCGGCGACCTACTTTATTGACGACTGTTGTCTTTCTTCCTTTCCTTCAGGAGCCAATGCTGCTCTTCAACAGCAGCTGAGCGAAGCCAACTCCGCCCTGCGCGCCAAAGGGGAGGAGTGCAGCAAGCTCGCCACAGAGCGCGATCTGCTGGCCACTCAGTTGGCAGAGCAGAAGGAGATGCTTGTGAAGTCGCAGAGGGAGGCGGAGGAGACGGAAACTGCCCTCTTGGCCGAGTTCAGGAGCAAGCGCTCCTCCTGGTCTGAAAAGGAGGCGTTGCTGTCCTCCGGATTCCACGAGATTGAAGACATCGTTGATGGTGAGTCTCTTTATTTTCTTTCTTTGAGCTGCCGACTTACATCGTGCCGACTCCTGGTTTTTGACTTGCTTCTTCGTTTCTTCGTGTCTGTGCAGACTTCTTCCCTGGGCAGTCACAGGCCGCCATCCAAGCCATCGAGGCTGACCGTGAAGGTCGGAGGGCGGAGGGCATAGAGATCGCCGCTGATGCCCCCCGAACTCTTGACGAGCACATCCTGAGCATCGAGGCTCGCCCTCCGGCTGGCTCCAGCGCGTCGGTGCCCAGGCGATTGCCGCCCTTTGGCCGGATATGCAGGCTCCGCGCACCCCCAGCCTGACGGCCAACTGGCTGGAGGTCGCGGTTGGTCGTCTTGAGGCCTGGAAGGGCTCTTCGGCCCGGGCTGGAGCGCGTCGGGCCTTGGAGTTCGTCAAGGCGTGGTACCCGGGGCTGGATCTAGACCGGTTGGCCACGCTTCGGTCGGAGGCCCAGCCGAAGCTGGCGGCTGCGGAAGACGCCCTCGTCAAACGTGCTGCGGCGATCGCCGAGTACACCGACACCAGCATCTTCGTCCCCGAGCGGTCTGAAGACGGCGAGGAGGTACCGTCGGAGTGGTTTGGGATGAACCCAGACTACGGCGAGGACTCGGCGGAGGTGATTGGCTCCAGCGTCGAGGAGGAGGACAAGGCGGAGGATGGGGCGAGGCGGAGGCACCAGAAGGCGGAACAGACGGCCAGCCTCAGCCCGACCGCGCCTATAGCAATGAGCCGCGTGCGACCGAGTCGACTGCTGCCGGAGGTGATCAAGCCGAGACTAGCCAGCCGGCTGCCCCGACGCCTGATGCTGGCGTCTCCTCTGACCCTCTGAATCCATCTGCTGCTTCCTAAGTTGCTGCTGTATCTTTTATTTTATCTGCTTCAGTAGTCTTTGAAGAACTTGTTAATTCGCACAATTCCACCCGCGGGGTGTATTTTGAACCTCTACTCGACAATTCGGCCAAGGGCCTATGTTATGTAAATATATATATCTATCTTTTCTTGCTCATTGTTCTTTTGGCTTTTTTCCTTTGCCGCTTTTTCTTAGTTGCCTACCTTGCCAATCGGACAGCCGCTCTGCGGACTGTTGCTGGATCAAGTGCTAGGCTACTTTGGGAAAGCAAGTACTTACCCGATCTCAAGATTTTTTTTGAGCAAGTTGGATAGGAGTCGGCAGTTCGACTATCCGAGAGTCGGTTTGCGAGAAAGGCCGGAAGCCATCTTGAGCTATGTTTTATGCTTTGAGTCCTTAGCCATTTTTCATGCGAGTGCCCATTCTACCTTACTACTGCCCACCGTACAGTCGCTCTGCGAGCTGCGGCTTCTGACAGGAGACGGTTTAGGCGTTTACACACTACTTATCCGATTGCAGGAAGCATTTCATAGTGGAAGGCGGCAAGTCCCCGGGTCGACTTGTCGAGCCCGGTGCCAAACATCATAGAAAGGAGCAACATACTTGCAGTCATAATTTTTATCATACAGACAAAAGAGGGCAGTCCCCGAGCTCGTCTCGGGGGGCCCGAAGTTTTGGTACTTTAATACAAAGGGTAGCGTGGTACATACTGCATCAACTATAAAATCGTCGGAGGAGATTTGCATTCCATGGCCACTCTGTCTCCTTGCCGGAGTCGTCCCTCTTGCGTGCTCGGGGCTTCTGAGCGTCGATCAGGTAGTAGGAATCGTTGCCCAGTACTTTGCTGATGATGAAAGGGCCTTCCCAAGGCGCCGACAGCTTGTGCTGGCCGGCTGTTCGCTGGATCGGCCGGAGCACAAGGTCGCCTTCTTGGAAAGATCTTGGCCTGACCTTCCTGTTGTGGTATTGGCGCAGGCTCTACTAGTAGATGCTGGACCGGATGAGTGCCAACAGTCGGCCCTCTTCCAGCAGATCGACGCCGTCTTGTCGTGCTTCTTCTGCTTCCTCCTCGGTGTACATGGTGACTCATGGGGAGTCAAACTCTATGTCCGTTGGGATGAGGGCTTCGGCACCGTAGACGAGGAAGAAGGCCGTGAAGCCGGTTGACTTGTTTGGAGTCATGCGTAGACTCCATAGGACGGCTGGCAGCTCATCGAGCCAGCAGCCAACCGAGCACTCCAAAGGCTCGATCAACCGAGGCTTGATGCCGGACAGGATGAGGCCGTTTGCTCGCTCCACTTGGCCGTTTGACTGCGGATGGGCGACGGACGCTAGGTCCAGTCGAATGCCCTGTGTTGCGCAGAAACGGGCCAAGGCGCCTTTGGCAAAATTTGTGCCATTGTCGGTGATGATGCTATGTGGTATGCCGTACCGAATTGTGATATCGGTGATGAAGGTCACGGCAGTCGGACCGTTCAGTTTCTTAATTGGCTTCGCTTCCACCCACTTGGTGAACTTGTCCACCGCGACAAGTAGGTGAGTTAAACCACCTCGTGTTGTCTTGAATGGTCCCACCATGTCTAGACCCCAAACTGCGAAAGGCCAGGCAATGGGGATGGTCTTGAGCACAGAAGCCGGCTGGTGCGGCTTGGAGCTGAACTTCTGGCACCCTTTGCATTTTTGGACCAACTCCTTGGCCTCTTCCAAGGCAGTCGGCCAGAAGAAACCGTGCCAAAAGGCTTTGGCGACGAGTGCTCTTGAAGCCGCTTGGTGGCCGCATTCGCCTTGATGGATGTCTTTGAGAATCGCTTGGCCTTGCTCTGGCTCTACGCAGCGCTGGTAGACACTAGTGACGCCGCGCCTGACCAGCTCTCTGTTGACTATGGTATAGGCTGCCGCCCGGCGTTGTACTTGCCGAGCTGAGGTCAAATCAGTTGGTAGCTCTTTGTTCACCAGGAATTTGAGGATGGGTTGGGTCCATGAGGGTGCTGCTATTTCTTCGACTACCAGAACTGTGACTTGGACGAGGGCGGGTGGGCTGGGAGGCGGCGGGTTGGAGTCAACAGCCGCTTGCTGGGTTGATGAAGTCCCCAGGCCGACTGGCGCGGTTCTTGGGTCGAGTTCTGGAATCTTCGAGTTCGCCACCGCAGTCCCCGGGCCGGGCTCGACTGTGGCGGCTTTGGAGTCATCCGCCAAAGTCCCCGTTCCGTCTGCCGGAGCTCTGGAGTAGGATCCGCCGTCTTCGGGAGGAGCCGACACAAAAATGGAGTCTGATTCTGGTGCAGGCTTGACAGATGGCTTGAGGAGGCGTTGAAGGGAGACGCCAGATGGTATTGCTTGGCGGGTAGAGCCGATTCGTGCCAAGGCGTCTGCTTGGTCGTTGTCGTTTCTTGGCACATGGAGGAACTCGCACCCTTCGAAATACCCGCTGAGTTGCTGCACGAGGAAATGGTAGCTCGCCATGTTTGCGTATTTCGCGTCCCAGTCGCCAGATGACTGCTGGACCACTAAGTCCGAGTCACCATAACACAAGATCCGGCGGATGCCAAGTTCTTTGGCAAGTCGGAGCCCGTGAATGAGCGCCTCGTACTCGGCAACATTGTTGGAGGCGGCAAAATGGATTTGCAGTGCATATTTGAGCTTGTCGCCTTTAGGACAGGTGAGGACGACGCCGGCTCCCAAGCCGGTGTGCATCTTGGAGCCGTCGAAGTGCATTCGCCAATGGGTGGAGTCAGGCGCTGGAGGCAGGTATTGGGTCTCAGCCCAGTCGACGAGGAACTCAGCCAGCGCTTGTGATTTGATAGCGGTGCGGGGCTGGTAGTAGATGGTGTAAGGAGCCAGCTCTATGGCCCACTTGGCCACTCGACCATAAGCATCTCGGCTACCGATGATCTCGGCAAGTGGGGCCGTGCAGACCACCGTGATTGGATGCTCTTGAAAATAAGGCTTCAATTTCTTGGCAGCAAAGTGTACGCCATAGCACATCTTCTGGTAGTGGGGGTAGTTCTGCTTGGAGGTCGACAGTACCTCGCTCAGGTAATATACCGGTCTCTGGACAGGCAGCGCCTTGCCTTCCTCCTTGCGCTCTAGTACAATGACTGTGCTGACTACTCGGTTGGTGGCGGCGATGTACATGAGCATAGGTTCCTTGGGAGTCGGAGCCGCCAGGACGGGTGGAGTGGTCAGCATCTTCTTCAAATGGTGAAAAGCTTCGTCCGCCTTATGGTTCCACTCGAAAAAAGTGGTCTTCTTCATGAGTTGGTATAAGGGGAGAGCTTTCTCGCCCAGTCGACTGATGAATCGGCTGATGGACGCTAAGCAGCCGGTGAACCTCTGCACATCCAGCAGTCGGCTGGGTACCTCCATTCTCTCGATGGCCTTGATTTTTACTGGGTTGCATTCTATGCCGCGTTCAGAGACCAGGAAACCTAGCAGCTGGCCGGCTGGTACTCCGAAGACACACTTCTCGGGGTTGAGCTTGATCTGGAACCGGCGCAGGTTCTCAAAGGTCTCCTTGAGGTCTTCCAGCAGTGTTCCTGTCACACCCTAGCTAGTCATGCATTAGAGTGTTGCATCATGTTTACTCTTTCATCAGAAACTTGAAATGGGGATCTGTGAAACCCTCAGAACCATTTTGAAAATGACCCAAATAAAAATTTCTCCAAAAGGGTCCCAGAAAATGCTCATGTTGCTCCCTGAAAATATTGGACAGAGATAAAAATCAAACCAATATTTTTAGTGGCTCATGGACATTTATTTTGGGCATTTGGAATTAATGCATAAATATTTGCATTGGAAATATATTAATTATATATATTAATATATGCCCAAATATTATGCCAATTATAAAAGAGCTCTGAAATAATATAAATAGCTCCTGCAAAAATTGGCATAAGTTAAATAAATGATTTAATATATTATTTAAATCAAAACAAATGTCAGAAATTAAAAAAACAGAAAAATATATAACAGGAGGAGCTTACCTGGGCTCCTCCACTGTGCGGCCCAGCCAGCTGGCTGGCCCAGCCGGCAGCCGGCCCAGCCCACCTCCCTCCTCTGTCGTCTTCGTCCCGACAGAGGGAGGGGAGTGTGGCCGGCGCGCGCGCGCGCCACCGCGCCACGCCACCTGCTCGCCTGCTTGCCTGGCCTCCCCTCCTCGCTCGACGCCCTGGACGACGCCACGCCTCTCCCCCGGCTCTCCTCTCCTCTCTCTCGCTTCCCCTCTCACACGGCCGAACACCACCGTCGCCGCCGTTCGCCATAGCCACCGTCTCCGGCCACCCCTCGCTCCCCCGACTAGCTCAGGAGCTTCGCCTCGACTCCCTCTTCCTCCCCACCGCTCCACAGCTCCCCGGAAGCCCTGCATCGCCGCCACGTCGCCGTTCCCCTCTTCGGGCTCCGACCACCGTCGCCGTCGATTCGCCGTCTCCAGCGCGTCCCCGAGCCCGCTTCGACGCCCACTGCAACCGCGGTGAGCTACGCCACCGTTTCCCCCTCTCCTTCCCCTCGTTCCCTCACCGTAGCCACCTCCCCACCACGGCCGAACCTCCGCCGTCGCCGAGCTCGCCGTCGACGCAGCTCCGGTGACCATTTGGTCACCCCGGCGAGTCCAACGAGTTCGCAAGACCCCGTAGAGCATCCCTAGCGCCTCGCTTTGCTCGACTTCGAGCTCCAGCACCGTTCCCGTGCACGACCGAACCCCGGCGGCCGCAGCCGAGCTCGCCGCCGTCGACTCCGGCCACCCCGACCCCAACGGGCTCCGCCAAGAGCTGCGGGTTGGCCTCAGCTCCACTCCGGTGGTCTCCGCGGTCCGTTTGGTGGCCGAAATGACCAAAACCACTTCCGCCGCCGCGTCGGGCTCGCCGGCGGCTAAACGCCGGTGCAGCCGACTCGGGTTTGACCACGGGTGGGCCCTGGTTGACTCCCCTGAGTCCCTGACAGGTGGGCCCAGCCCTGTAGCTAATTAGGATTAGCGCTAACCACTGTTAGTTAACCCCCTGACACTGACCAGTGGGCCCCAGCGCCACTAATTAGTAATTAGGATTAATTTAACCCTGTTTAACCTCCCTGTCACTGACGTGTGGGCCCCACACGTCAGGTTTGACCTCAGCCAGCCGCAGTTGACCACTGACGTCATGATGACGTCATGCTGGCGCAGTAATTGATTTTCTGGATTTAATTTAAATCAGGAAATTCCAGAATATTATTTAAACTTCAAAAATTCATAACTTTTATTCTGTAACTCCAAATTGGACAAATTATATATGAAAAATGATCAGAAAAATCCAATCTACCCATCTGTACTATTTTCATGCATGATCAAACAAGTTAAATTGATGTTTTAAGCAGAACAAGAAAAGGCACTTAAAAAGGCCATATTTGAATTTGGAATTTGAATCTTTGATTCAAATTTGTTCAAACCCTTCTGGCCTTAGTTGCATTAGCCCAATACACTCATTTTGCCATGTCTCATGCATGCATCATGTTGTTGCATACTGTTTGGTAATGTTTGTGTATCGGTGCTCTCTGCGGCAGGTTCTGTCCCCGAGGAGTACCGTGATTACCCTAACGAAGAACCGTATCAGTGCATCGAACCATCAGGCAAGCAACCAATCATTTGATCATATCGATACAATCCCATGTTCTCGCTCCTGCTCTCTTTTACTGCATTAAGACAACGCGTTTCAAACTGCTGTGTGTTACGGTAGTTGAACCCATTTCCTCTGCATGACCTGTCATTGCCACAGTAACTAGATGAAACTCACTAGCATGTGTAGGAGTTGATTGAGCCATATGTATGTGTTGTTCCTACCTTGCTATGCCTGCTATGCTTAGAGTTGTGTCAGGTCTGGTTCATCTGGGTGATGGGCTAGAGTGAAATGATTATGTCGGTAATGAGAGTGGTGTGGTGAACACGATTTGGTAAAGGTATCGATGAGAGGCCATGTAGGAGTACATGGTGGGTTGTTTCATTGAAGCCGACCTTAAGCACTGAGATCTGTATGTGTGATTTAAGAATCAGCTACTACCATGCATTGGGCCCTGAAATATGACCCCGCTCGACTTCTTATTCACCCTAGCTCTCTGTCCAGGAGTTGCAAGTAGTTTCTGGTGTTTGTAGCCTACTGGAGGCCGTGGACAGCGCTGACCGTAGGGGTGGGCTGTGATGCGGTAGGTACGTGGCCGGGTGTACCGGATACCCGTTAGGTATCTCGGGAACCCTGTTCACATCGTTCGGGGCCGTATGGGAAACCTCGGCCGGACTCCCTGCGGATGGAACCTGAATAGGCGATAAACCTGGACTAGAGGCTTAAGTGTTTAGGTAGGTCGTGGTCTACACCCACGTCGGCTTTCGCTTGAAGTCTGCCGAGCACATGTCGTGTGCAGACGCTAAGAGGTGGAAACATGTATGAAGAAGTACACCCCTGCAGGATTATCATAATCTATTCGAATAGCCGCGTCCGCGGTAAAGGACTACTTGGTTGCCTATACAGTTCATAGACAAGTAAATGGAAACTGTTAAAAGCCTCAAGATAAGTGTGAGTGCCGAGGATGGCTCTTCCGTAGGAAGACGGAGGTGGATCCTCGGTAGTGTATTGAAGTGGTGAGTAGTGGACTCGTGTGCGCAAAACCATTTCAAGTTGGAGTATCGTAGGATAGCCTAGCCAAGAGTCAGAGCTGGCTTGCTGCAATAACTCCACCAACCCTTCTTGATACTATGCATGTATGTAGGATCTGATGTAAGTCTTGCTGAGTACCTTTGTACTCATGTTGCTATAATCTACATTTTTTACAGAAGACGCTGCAACCCCTTCTGATGGGTTCTATGTAGACGTTGACATCAACGAGTAGGCTAAAGACCCAGGTGGTGACCCTGAGCTTGTGAAGGACCACGTAGTATAGCTAGGCTTTCCAAGCCTCTTTTATTTTACTAGTTGTCTGTACTCAGACAAGTTACTTCCGCTGCTGGTTTGTATGACTGTATGACTTGTATGTGGGGTCATGAGACCCGTACCCTTGTGTATGTTATGTATGGCTCACTGAGCCTTAAATAAAGTACTTGTGTCATAGAGTCATGTTGTGATGCTTCGTTGTATTTGCACATATCGAGCATATTGTGTGTATGATTGAAATGCTTGGTATGTGTGGGATCTGACTATCTAGTTGTCTATCTTTAGTAGCCTCTCTTACCGGGAAATGTCTCCTAGTGTTACCGCTGAGCCATGGTAGCTTGCTACTGCTCTGGAACACTTAGGCTGGCCGGCATGTGTCCTTCTTCGTTCCTGTGTCTGTCCCTTCGGGGAAATGTCACGCTTTGAGTACCGGAGTCCTGTTAGCCCGCTACAGCCCGGTTTACCGGAGTCCTGCTAGCCCAGTGCTACAGCCCGGACCCACTTGCTGATGACCGACACGTTCGAAGCTGGGTCATGGATGCCTGTCTCTGTAAGTCTGTGCCACTTTGGGTTTATGACTAGTCATGTCAGCCCGGGCTCTTTATCATATGGATGCTAGCGACACTATCATATACGTGAGCCAAAAGGCGCAAACGGTCCCGGGAAAAGGTAAGACGACACCCGTGGGGATACCGTGCGTGAGGCCGCAAAGTGATATGAGGTGTTACCAGCTAGATCGATGTGACATCGAGTCGGGGTCCTGACAGCGTTGGTATCAGAGCCGGACTGCCTGTAGGTTTTCCAAGCCAAACTGGTCGATGTTGAGTCTAGAAATTCTTTAGTTATATGTAGGGGAATTGTTTGTGGGATGGAACGTAAGGCTCTTTTTACTCCTTTATCTTATGACATTCTAATCTGAGTCAGTCCATTCTTCTATCGGGGGTTAAGGAATTAGGATCTGTTCTCTCTATCAGGATCACGAGTTACTAATCAGTAGTACCTTATAAGTTTGATGGTTACTAGCCTAGTTCAGTTCTACTACCACATTATGTTGCCAGAATGGTTTCAGAACTTTGATATGATGATGATGAGTGTGTACGAAATCCTTTGTCAAATGTCTCAAAACCTTTTTGAGCATTTACAGCTGTTATGCTGCCGAAATTTTGCTAGAAATTCTAATGCCTTTGCATTATGATTGTGCTTTCAGATGGCCACTCGCGACCTCAATCAAGTGGTTCGCCTGACTCGATGCCTAGATGTACCCGGCCATACTGCTAAGTTGGTCAGGGTAATGACTGAGGCTGGATACCGCTGGTATCCCGAGTACACGGTCGAAGAGCAATTCCGAGATTTTAATCAAAGCCAGTATCTCTGCACTGTCAGGATATTTCCATCTTATCCTGGATCCACCGAGCCTCTTCACTGCTCCTATGGACTCGGGGTTACTATCGAGATGGCTGTGCAGGACGCCGCCTACTCTATGATGACCATTATGCGGGTCAGATCTGGTTTATTTCGGGACTCTGATTTCCGGTATATGCCAGGATCACTTCCAGGAGCACAAGGGTATCTCCAGGTTATCTATGCTGACCCCACTCAGGAGGATTCACGGACTCGCACCACTGCTGAGATGCTCGAGGATAAGGACCGTGAAAATCGGGCCTTAAGGCTAGAGCTCTTCAACACCCGTGCTGACCACTGGGCCACTTTGACTCGGTTCGCACCGGCGGTGCAAGCTGGATATTCAGATATGCGCGATCTCTATCCTGTGAGATCTGCTCTGCCAGACGTGATGGTTTGGCGTGATGTAGGAGGCATCACCCCACCTTGCGGTCCCCGCAGGCCACCGTTTGTTGGTCCAAGGCCTCATCCTAGCCCCTATGGTCCACAAGCTCCGCGAGACCGTCTGTTTCCAGATGATCATGTTGAGCTTCCAGGCTATGGAGGTGACTTCTACGAGGACTACTACGGATCGGTCTGAGTTAGTGGTAGTATCACTAGTTCGCACTAGCTGTGTCGTCTATCGTCCCGCGTGACTCGTGGGATATGACCTAGTTTGTACTCCTTCCGGAGGTGTAGAAAAATAATGTATAGGAGCTTGGAATGCCTCCGATGAGATGTAATCCTCTTTTCACCGTAATAGTACTTTGTTTGGTCTGGTACTAAACCATGTATGGTGTGTATGACGATGGAATAAAAGAAGCAGTTTCTGTATCTACCATGTCATACGGATGATCATCTTGCATTCCGAGTTATTTCTTACATTATGAATCCTATGTCGGAATTTTACCATCCTGACTAAATCATTGTCTTGTTTACCTAGGATGGTCAACACGCGCGCTAACCCTGCTTCTCAAGAGCAGGCCGAAGGCAGTGAAGCCAGGGATGCAAATCTGCCTCATCCTCCTTCACTAGCCGAGGTGATGATGGAAGCTGAGAGAAACAAGCGGGAGACAAACCGTTTGTTGGAGCGTATTGAACAGAATACAACACACCATCAGAGGGCTAACGTGGTGTCACTCAGTGATTTTATCAAATTGCATCCACCCACGTTCCACCACTCCGTCGAGCCTCTCGACGCTGATGACTGGCTTCGCAGTATTTCTCACAAACTGCGTTCCGCGCTGGTAGCGGAGGCTGACAAGGTCACCTTTGCTGCATATCGTCTTGAAGGCCCCGCCAGTCTATGGTGGGAGAATTATGGAGCTATGCGCCCAGCGGGCCATGTCACAACTTGGGCTGAGTTCAGCGAGGCTTTCCGTGAACATCACATTCCGGAGGGTCTCATGGACCGTAAACGTGAAGAATTTTGCAGTTTCACCCAAGGCCGACTTTCTGTGGATGCCTATAGCAGGGAGTTTGGTAATCTCGCCCGATATGCAACTGAGGAAGTGTCTACTGACGCCAAGAAGCAAGCAAGGTTCCGTAAGGGCCTTAGTCCTGAGCTTCGCCGTGACCTCCGTCTGCATGAGTGCACATCTTTTTCGAAACTTGTCAACAAAGCCATCAGTGCCGAAACTGGTCAGACTGACTATGACGCAACACGCAAGCATGGCCGTGACATGGGTTCCTCATCCGGTGCTGGTCCTCAGAAGCGCCGCGTGTGGGTACCCAACACCGCCCTGCCACCCAGGTTCACACCGAGGCCATCCTTCCAGGCGCCTCGCCCCGTTCAACAGTCTGCACCGGCCAAGCCCTATGGAGGTCCAACTAACAATGCTCCTCCACGTACCAGTTCCGTGACTTGTTTCAAGTGTGGGGAATCTGGTCACTATATGCGTGAATGCCCCCAGACCAACCCCAATCAATCTGCTAAAGCTGTTGGCCGTGGCAAGCCGACAGGAAAAGTATTCCACGCCAAGCCGGTCACCGCTTCACGTGGCCATGTCAACTGTGTCTCTGCCAAAGAAGCTCAAGAGGATCCCAACGTCGTTCTCGGTACGCTTCTTGTTAACCGCCACCCGGCATCTGTTCTTTTCGATACAGGAGCCTCTCATTCTTTTATATCCGAAAGTTATGCTCGATTGCATAACGTTGCATTTTGTGACATGCCATCCACTATGGAAATCTCTACCCCTGGTTCTAGATGGCAGACCTCTAGGGTAAGCTATGGAAATGAGATCCAAGTCGACAGACTTGTTTTCCTCGCGTCTTTGATAGCCCTTAAATCTTCAGATATTAATATCATTCTGGGTATGGACTGGATGTCGGCTCATCATGCCCAAATCGATTGCTTCTCTAGGACTGTTCAACTCACCCATCCTTCGGGGAAGATAGTCAATGTCTTGACTCGAATAGCCAAGCGACAATTATATTCTCTTAACGCCAGCCCTTTGCCAGACCTTGAGGACGTTCCGGTAGTCCGTGACTTCCCGGATGTCTTTCCAGAGGAATTGCCAGGTGTTCCACCTGACAGAGATGTTGAGTTCGTAATAGACCTCATTCCAGGAACCGTTCCGATTGCTAGAAGACCTTATAAGATGGCACCCCTAGAACTAGTCGAGCTTAAGAAACAACTCGATGAGTCCTTGAAAAAGGGTTTCATCCGCCCTAGTTCATCTCCGTGGGCTTGCCCCGTCCTATTCGTCAAGAAGAAGGATGGTACGGACCGGATGGTTGTAGATTACCGACCTGTCAATTTGGTCACAATCAAGAACAAATACCCGCTTCCCAGGATCAACGACCTGTATGATCAGCTCGCTGGATCCTCAGTCTTCTCCAAGATGGATTTGAGGTTGGGCTACCATCAAATCAAAATCAGAAACGGGGACATTCCTAAAACGGCCTTTGTCACTCGTTATGGCCAATACGAGTACACCGTCATGTCCTTCGGATTAACCAACGCTCCAGCCACCTTTTCTCGGTTAATGAATTCAATCTTCATGGAGTATTTGGATAAATTCGTCGTGGTTTACCTCGATGATATACTCATCTACTCCAAGAACGAGGAAGAACATGCCGAACATCTAAGGCTAGTGTTGCAGAAACTTCGAGAGCATCGCCTTTATGCCAAATTTTCTAAATGTGAATTCTGGTTGTCAGAAGTGACCTATCTGGGTCATGTAATATCTGGTAAAGGTATTGCTGTTAACCCCGAGCGAGTTCAAGCCGTCCTTAACTAGACTCCACCCGAATCGGTCAAGCAAGTTCGGAGTTTTCTAGGCTTAGCGAGCTATTGTCGTCGCTTTGTCGAGAACTTCTCCAAGGTTGCTAAACCTCTAACCGAACTCCTCAAGAAAGATAAGAAGTTCGAATGGACTCCACAATGTGAGCACAGCTTTCAGGAACTGAAAAGACGCCTGACTTCTGCTCCCGTACTGGTACCGCCAGACTTCTCTAAGGACTTTGTTATCTACTGCGACGCCTCGCGACAAGGACTAGGTTGCATTCTCATGCAAGATCGACACGTAATTGCCTACGCTTCACGGCAATTGCACCCACATGAGGAGAATTATCCCACTCATGATCTAGAGCTTGCAGCCGTAGTCTATGCACTTAAGACTTGGCGACATTACCTCCTCGGTAATCGTTGCGAAATATTCACTGATCACCAAAGTCTGAAGTACATCTTCACCCAACCGGATCTGAACCTCAGGCAAAGACGTTGGGTTGAATTGATCACCGACTTCGACTTAGGAATAACCTACACCCCAGGGAAAGCCAACGTCATGGCTGATGCGCTAAGTCGTAAATCCTATTGTAACAATCTGATGTTACAACAAAGTCAACCGCTTCTCCATGAGGAATTTCGGAACCTTAACCTTCACATTGTTCCTCAAGGATTTCTCTCCACCTTGGTGGCGAAACCTACTCTTACGGATCAAATCATTGCTGCCCAGAAGCGAGATAAGGGAATAGCTAAGATCAAGGAGAACATTGCTAGCGGAGGTGCTAGTTGTTTCTCCACAAATGATCATGGTGTGGTGTACTTTGAGAACCGTCTAGTGGTTCCCAAGAACCAGCATTTACGGCAGTTGATCCTTAAGGAGGCTCATGAATCTCCTCTCACTATTCATCCCGGTAGTACTAAGATGTATCAGGACCTACGCCAGAGGTTCTTGTGGACTAGGATGAAGAGAGAAATTGCTCAGTATATTGCTAACTGCGACGTCTGTCGTCGTGTAAAAGCAGAGCACCAACGGCCTGCTGGCACCCTTCAACCCTTAGCTATTCCTGAATGGAAATGGGATAAAATTGGTATGGATTTCATTACCGGTTTTCCCAGGACCAAGAGAGGGAATAATGCTATTTTCGTCGTGGTCGATCGTCTTTCCAAAGTAGCTCATTTCTTACCTGTTCGTGAGAGTATAACCGCTAGTCAGCTGGCAGACTTATACATCTCCCGAATAGTGTCCCTTCATGGTGTCCCTTTGGAAATTAACTCGGATCGAGGAAGTCTTTTCACCTCTCGATTTTGGGAAAGTTTCCAAAATGCTATGGGAACCCGTCTCTCCTTTAGCACCGCTTTCCACCCTCAGTCGAGTGGTCAAGTGGAACGCGTCAACCAAATTCTAGAAGACATGCTTCGAGCCTCTGTTATCTCATTCGGAATGGACTGGGAGAAGTGCCTTCCGTTTGCCGAATTCGCTTACAACAACAGCTATCAATCTAGCTTGGGTAAAGCCCCTTTTGAAGTTCTCTATGGACGACGATGTCGAACACCCCTTAACTGGTCAGAGACCGGGGAAAGACAATTCTTTGGCCCGGATATGATTCAGGAAGCAGAAGAACAAGTTCGTATCGTTCGTGAAAAGTTGAAAACAGCCCAATCCCGTCAAAAGAGTCAATATGACCGAAAACATAAGGCTATGACTTTCGAGATTGACGAGAAGGCTTATCTTCGGGTCACCCCTTTGAAGGGAACCCATCGTTTCGGTATCAAAGGCAAATTGGCTCCTCGTTACATTGGACCTTTTCGCATTCTTGCCAAACGAGGAGAAGTTGCCTACCAGTTGGAACTACCTCCGCACCTCTCCAGAGTTCACGATGTCTTCCACGTTTCTCAACTCAGGCGTTGCTTCTCGGATCCTATCCGTGAAGTGGACCACGAAACGCTTGATCTCCAAGATGATCTTACATATCGAGAGTACCCCATTCGTATCCTCGATCAAGCCGAACGTACCACGCGACGTCATAATATCAAGTTTCTCAAGGTTCAATGGTCGCACCATTCCGAGGATGAAGCAACTTGGGAAAGGGAGGATCGTCTTCGACTCGAGTATCCCGCCTTCTTCCCGGAGGAACCCAAATCTCGGGACGAGATTCTTTTGAGTGGGGGTGAGTTGTCACACCCTAGCTGGTCATGCATTAGAGTGTTGCATCATGTTTACTCTTTCATCAGAAACTTGAAATGGGGATCTGTGAAACCCTCAGAACCATTTTGAAAATGACCCAAATAAAAATTTCTCCAAAAGGGTCCAAGAAAATGCTCATGTTGCTCTCTGAAAATATTGGACAGAGATAAAAATCAAACCAATATTTTTAGTGGCTCATGGACATTTATTTTGGGCATTTGGAATAAATGCATAAATATTTGCATTGGAAATATATTAATTATATATATTAATATATGCCCAAATATTATGCCAATTATAAAAGAGCTCTGGAATAATATAAATAGCTCCTGCAAAAATTGGCATAAGTTAAATAAATGATTTAATATATTATTTAAATCAAACAAATGTCAGAAATTAAAAAAAAGAAAATATATAACAGGAGGAGCTTACCTGGGCTCCTCCACTGTGCGGCCCAGCCAGCTGGCTGGCCCAGCCAGCAGCCGGCCCAGCCCACCTCCCTCCTCTGTCGTCTTCGCCCCGACAGAGGGAGGGGAGTGTGGCCGGCGCGCGCGCACGGCCACCGCGCCACGCCACCTCTCTCCCTGCCTGCCTGCCCTCCCCTCCTCGCCTCGGTGTCCCTGGACGACGCCACGCCCTCCCCCCTGCTCTCTCTCACTCTCCCCCGGCTCTCCCCTCCTCTCCCTCGCTCTCTCTCTCGCCCGGCCAAACACCACCGTCGCCGCCGTTCGCCTTAGCCGCTGTCTCCGACCACCCCTCGCTCCCCCGACCAGCTCAGGAGCTCCGCCACGACTCCCTCTTCCTCCCCACCGCTCCACAGCTCCCCGGAAGCCCTGCATCGCCGCCACGTCGCCGTTCCCCTCTTCGGGCTCCGACCACCGTCGCCGTCGAATTCGCCGTCTCCAGCGCGTCCCCGAGCCCGCTTCGACGCCCACTGCAACCGCGGTGAGCTACGCCACCGTTTCCCCCTCTCCTTCCCCTCGTTCCCTCACCGTAGCCACCTCCCCACCACGGCCGAACCTCCGCCGTCGCCGAGCTCGCCGTCGACGCAGCTCCGGTGACCATTTGGTCACCCCGGCGAGTCCAACGAGTTCGCAAGACCCCGTAGAGCATCCCTAGCACCTCGCTTCGCTCGACTTCGAGCTCCAACCCTGTTCCCGTGCACGACCGAACCCCGGCGGCCGCAGCCGAGCTCGCCGCCGTCGACTCCGGCCACCCCGACCCCAACGGACTCCGCCAAGAGCTGCGGGTTGTCCTCAGCTCCACTCCGGTGGTCTCCGCGGCCCCTCTGGTGGCCGAAATGGCCAAAACCACTCCCGCCGCCGCGTCGGGCTCGCCGGCGGCTAAACGCCGGCAGCCGACTTTGACTTTGACCATGGGTGGGCCCTGGTTGACTCCCCTGAGTCAATGACAGGTGGGGCCCAGCCCTGTTAATTAAACAGGATTAGTTTTAATTAAGTTTTAATTAAAATAATCACCCTGACATGCGGGACCCACTGTCAGGTTTGACCTGGACCAGTTCCGTTGACCTGCTGACGTCACACTGACGTCAGGCTGACGCAGTAATTGATTTTCTAGATTTAATTTAAATCAGGAAATTCCAGAATATTAATTAAACTTCAAAAATTCATAACTTTTATTCTGTAACTCCAAATTGGACAAATTATATATGAAAAATGATCAGAAAAATCCAATCTATCCATCTGTACTATTTTCATGCATGATCAAACAAGTTAAATTGATGTTTCAAGCAAAACAAGGAAAAGCACTTTAAAAGGCCATTTTTGAATTTGAAATTTCAATCCTTGATTCAAATTTGTTCAAACCCTTCTGGTTTTAGTTGCATTAGCCCAATACACTCATTTTGCCATGTCTCATGCATGCATCATATTGTTGCATACTGTTTGGTAATGTTTGTGTATCGGTGCTCTCTGCGGCAGGTTCTGTCTCCGAGGAGTACCGTGATTACCCTAACGAAGAACCGTATCAGTGCATCGAACCATCAGGCAAGCAACCAACCATTTGATCATATCGATACAATCCCATGTTCTCGCTCCTGCTCTCTTTTACTGCATTAAGACAACGCTATTCAAACTGCTGTGTGCTACGGTAGTTGAACCCATTTCCTCTGCATGACCTGTCATTGCCACAGTAACTAGATGAAACTCACTAGCATGTGTAGGAGTTGATTGAGCCATATGTATGTGTTGTTCCTACCTTGCTATGCCTGCTATGCTTAGAGTCGTGTCAGGTCTGGTTCATCTGGGTGATGGGCTGGAGTGAAATGATCATGTCGGTAATGAGAGTGGTGTGGTGAACACGATTTGGTAAAGGTATCGATGAGAGGCCATGTAGGAGTACATGGTGGGTTGTTTCATTGAAGCCGACCTTAAGCACTGAGATCTGTATGCGTGATTTAAGATACAGCTACTACCATGCATTGGGCCCTGAAATATGACCCCGCTCGACTTCTTATTCACCCTAGCTCTCTGTCCAGGAGTTGCAAGTAGTTTCTGGTGTTTGTAGCCTACTGGAGGCCGTGGACAGCGCTGACCGTAGGGGTGGGCTGTGATGCGGTAGGTACGTGGCACGATGTACCGAATACCCGTTAGGTATCTCGGGAACCCTGTTCACATCGTTCGGGGCCGTATGGGAAACCTCGGCCGGACTCCCTGCGGATGGAACCTGAATAGGCGATAAACCTGGACTAGAGGCTTAAGTGTTTAGGTAGGTCGTGGTCTACACCCACGTCGGCTTTCGCTTGAAGTCTGCCGAGCACATGTCGTGTGCAGACGCTAAGTGGTGGAAACATGTATGAAGAAGTACACCCCTGCAGGGTTAACATCATCTATTCGAATAGCCGTGTCCGCGGAAAAGGACTTCTGGGTTGCTTATATCAGTTCATAGACAAGTGAAAGTGGATACTTTAAAATGCGCAAGATAAGCGTGAGTGCTATGGATGGCGTTCTCGTAGGGAGACGGGAGCAGATCCATAGTGGTGTATTGATATGGTGAATATGTGGACTCGTGTGCGCCACCTCAAAAGAGTCGCTTGCAGTCGTAGTTTAGGATAGCCACCGAGTCAAAGCTGGCTTGCTGCAGTCAAACCCCTCCACCCCCTTGTTGATAATGATGCATATGTAGATAGATCTGATGTAAGTCTTGCTGGGTACATTTGTACTCACGTTTGCCTATTTTATGTTTTGCAGAGAGACTTCAGTCTCACTAGTAGTTCCGCTTGGACTTCGACGTTTAGCTTGATACCTCAGCTACGATCTTGTGCCCTCGGCAGGATCTGATAGATAGTCAGGCTTCTCAGCCTTTTTCATTTATAGATGTCTGTACTCAGACATGATAGCTTCCGCTTGTGCTTTGACTTGTATGCTCTGATTGTTGGGTCATGAGACCCATGTTTGTAATGTCTCGCTCCTCGGAGCCTATTGAATAAACTACTTGAGTCGTAGAGTCATTTTGTGATGCCATGTTGTATTGCACATATCGAGCATATTGTGTATGTTATTGAAATGCTTGGTATGTGTGGGATCTGACCATCTAGTTGTTTATCTTTAGTAGCCTCTCTTACCGGGAAATGTCTCCTAGTGTTACCGCTGAGCCATGGTAGCTTGCTACTGCTCTGGAACACTTAGGCTGGCCGGCATGTGTCCTTCTTCGTTCCTGTGTCTGTCCCTTCGGGGAAATGTCACGCTTTGAGTACCGGAGTCCTGTTAGCCCGCTACAGCCCGGTTTACCGGAGTCCTGCTAGCCCAGTGCTACAGCCCGGACCCACTTGCTGATGACCGACACGTTCGAAGCTGGGTCATGGATGCCTGTCTCTGTAAGTCTGTGCCACTTTGGGTTTACGACTAGTCATGTCAGCCCGGGCTCTTTATCATATGGATGCTAGCGACACTATCATATACGTGAGCCAAAAGGCGCAAACGGTCCCGGGAAAAGGTAAGACGACACCCGTGGGGATACCGTGCATGAGGCCGCAAAGTGATATGAGGTGTTACCAGCTAGATCGATGTGACATCGAGTCGGGGTCCTGACAGTTCCATACTTTTCCGTCTTCACCACCATGTCGTCCACGTAAACATGGGCGTTCCGGCTGAGCTGCTTGAGGAGACACTTCTGCATGCAACGCTGAAAGGTGGCGCCGGCATTCCTCAAGCCGAACGTCATGGTGAGGTAGCAGAATGCTCCAAACGGCGTGATGAAGGCGGTCTTCAATCTGTCAGTCGGGTTCAGCTTGATCTGGTGATATCCTGAGTATGCATCCAAGAAACTCAACAGCTCACATCAGGCTGTGGAGTCTATCACCTGATCAATTCTTGGCAGAGCAAACGGGTCCTCGGGGCAGGCCTTGTTGAGGCTCGTGTAGTCAATACACATTCGCCATGGCTTGTTCTTCTTTAATACCAGGACCGGATTTGCCAGCCACTCCGGAAAGAAAACTTCCATAATGAAGCCGGCTGCTAGGAGTCGGGCTATCTCTTCTCCGACAACTCTTCTCTTCTCTTCTGATAAGAGGTGTAGGGGCTGCCTGACCGGCTTTGCATCAGATCGGACATGTAACTTGTGCTCGGTAAAATCCGTCGGTACACCTGGCATGTCTTTGGGGGACCATGCGAAAATGTCCCAATTCTCACGGAGGAAATCGATGAGCTCGCCTTCCTATTTGCTATCGAGGTTCGCACCTATGACAGCGTACCTCTCCGGGTGCTTCGGATCCAAGGGTATCTTCTTTGTCTCTTTGGTCGGCTTGAACGAACCTTCGGCTTCCGTCTCCTTCGGGTCGGGCGATATCTCCGACTGCTTGCGGGCCATTGCCACAACTCGTTCAAGGAGTCGCTTCTCGGCTGCGATCACCAGGGACTTGGCCAGCCGACTGCTCTCGGCCGCGCAAGCGGACGACTTCCGGTAGTCGCCGGCCACAGTCAGAATTCCCCTGGAACTGGGCATCTTCATCTTGAGGTAGGCGTAGTGGGGGACCGCCATGAACTTGGCCAAGGCGGGTCGGCCAAGTAGCGCATGGTATGGGCTCTCAAGGTCCACCACCTCAAACCAAACAGACTCTCTTCGGAAGTGATCTTTGTCCCCAAAGAGGACGTCCATCAGGATCTTGTCGATTGGTGAGCAGGAAAGCCCAGGAACAATGCCGTGGAACACAGTCCGACTGTTCTGAAGCTGTCTTTACTTGATTCCTAACTTCTCCATGGTGTCCTTGTACAGGATATTGATGTTGCTTCCCCCGTCTATCAGAACTCGCGAGAAACGCGCGGCCCGTTTGTCTGTAGCAAAGGTGGCGTCCAGGACCAAGGCGTAGGAGCCTGGACTCGGCATCACTTCTGGGTGGTCAGCCCTGCTCCAGCTGGTGGGCTTCTCAGACCGGTGCATGAACTCTGGCGTCTCTGAGGCTACTGCGTTCCCCTCTTGTCGCTGCAGCCGCCTGCTGTGTCGATCATCAGCCACACTGGTGAACACCACATAGGCTCCATGCTCTTCAGGGTATTCGTCTTGTACTGCCCGACTGGCCTGACTGCCGGCTGCTGGGGTGGAGGTGGAGGCGGCTGCCCAGCAGGCGGGGGTGGCAGGAGGCCGTCTCCCTTGGCGATCCTGGTGAGCCAGTGGCACTTCTAGGTGGTGTGATTCGACGGCTTCATGCCGCTGTGGAACTTGCAAGGTCCATCCAAGGTCTGCTCATAGGAGAAGGCCAGCAACCAATTTGGCTTGCCGCCTTTCTGTCGCTTGGGCGGAGGCTGCTCTTCTGGCTGCTGGGCTTCAACGGTCGCGACCTGCCGGCTACCGGAAGCCGGCTGCGGGGCCTTGCGCTTGTTGTCGCCCTGCTGTTGTCGCCGGCCGGCGTCTGCCGCCGGAGTTCTTGGATCCTGAGGAGCTACTTTGCCAGTCGTGCTGATTTGAATTTCCGCCTTCATGGAGGAGTCGGCCGTGGCGTACTTGTCCGCTATGATCAGTAGCTCGTCGAGGGTTTCTGGCTCGTCGCAGAGGAGCTTGCGCTTGACGAGGGTGCCTTCTCGACACTCGGCTGTGAAGTACTCGATGGCCTGCACCTCGTGCACGCCCTCGCAGGAGTTCTGGAGCTCAGCCCAACGCGTGAGGTAGTCGCGAGTCGACTCGTCAGGACCTTGCATGCACAAGGAGAGCTGACGAGGCTTGGGAGGACGCTTGTATGTGCCTGGTGAAGCTGCGGACGAACGCTTCAGTGAAGTCGACCCAGCTGTTGATGCTGCGGGGCTTTAGGCTGTTCAGCCATGTCCGGGCCGTGCCCTGGAGCATGAGCGGAACGTACTTTACGGCGACACGCTTGTTGCCGTTTACTATGCTGACAGCCGTGGAGTAGTCGACTAGCCAGTCTTCCGGCTTCACGGAGCCGGTATACTTGGGCGTGTCTCTTGGGAGCGTGAACCCTCTGGGAAAGGGCTCGTCCCGAATGCGGGGCCCGAAACAAGGCGGACCCAGCTCGTCTTCTTCTTCCAGCGCCAGGGACCGGTGAAGTCGGTCGATCCGGTGGCGGACGTCATTCTCTCCAACTCCCTCTCGGCGGCCAAGGCGGTCACCGAGAGTCGGATGGTCAACAGGCGGCGGGGAGACTCGCCTCTCCTTGCGGGGAGGGGGAGGCGGACAGTCGTCCTGTCGTTCCACTGCTCTCGGGCGGCCGTCTCGGTCGCGCTCTATGGTAATGCGAGTCCGACTGTGGCTGACAGCCGGCTCCTTGTCCTTTCTTCCTCGGGCGCCGCCAGTCGGCGTCCGAGACGTCGCGCCTTGATCTCGGTGTGGGTCGTCGTTTGGCCGCTGTGGCGCCTCCGTGCGGCAGCCGGCCTCGTTCTGCGTGGCGGCCGCGTCGAGGAGCCGCTGGACTCGCTCCATCATGAGGCGGTGTTCTTCACCCTCGAAATTCTCCAGCTCATCTGCCGCTGCCTGGGCGGCTCGGATGTTCTCCGCCGGTGTAGCGTACACGGGGCGGCTAGCCCCAAACAGGCTGGTGATGGCTATGCCGCGCTGCTGGACCACGCCAAGGCGGCTGGGCCCTGCCGGGGCCGGCGAGCCGCCGACGGCGCGATCCATCTCCCGCAGGTAAGCTTCTGACAAGCGTCTCATGCTGGCCAGCTTCTTCGCGCCTTCTGTCGGCGTTCTGGGAACGGGGGTCCCCAGACATGCCTGCCTGCGGCCTGCGGTGTGGCTCAAAGGGGGGCCCAGCACGGCCCATCTTCATCAACACAGACCCAAGACCCTCGCGAGGGGCCAAGCCTCGCGGGGCGGACGACACGGAGCTTCCTCAGGCACGGCCTCATCAGGCTGGCTCGCGAGGAGGCGGAGAGATCAAGGCGGGGTACCTCACGAGGTGCCTGTGATGCAAGCCATGACGACCAAAGGCACCAGGCGGGTGCCAGCCTGCGCAGTGTCCTCCTTTCCTCTTTGGTGCAAAGGGAGCAAGCGCAGACGTGGAGTACCAAGGCGTCAGGCAAAGGTTGCCATTTCGGTGCGACAAGACCAAGACCAGGAGGACTGCAAGACAGAGGTCATTGTGGAGCCCAAGACGGCGTCACCACCAGAGCTTTGTGCAGGCGAAGACTACTTTTGTCAGGATAGCTAGTACTAGCTGTCCCCCTTCAAATTAGCCCGCCATTGTTGGCTCCCTTCCCGCTCGATATTTGGGAAGAGGACCAGGGCCTCTATAAATAGGACCAGCCACCCACAGGGCAAAGGGGGCAGAGAGGGGAGAAAAAGAGAGGGAGAGTTTTAAGAGATAAGGAGAGAGAGTTTTAGAGAGAGAGAGAGAAGGGTGACTGAACTCTTCCCAGCAGTTCATCGCCCCAGCCAAGAACAGACCCTCGCGAGGCTGTTCTTCCTTGTATTGTTCCTCATCATCAGCCCAAGAGGCAATCCACCACACCACACACTGGAGTAGGGTATTACACCACAACGGTGGCCCGAACCAATGTAAACCCTGTGTCTCTTGTGTTGTTCTTTCCATAACTTAGATCTTAGCGAGGCGGAGGGGTGCAGATAGGTAGGAGGCGAAATCTCCGCGCGCACCCCAGTGTTCGAACCTCAAGGGTCTGCCGGAACCCGAAATCCGACATTTGGCGCGCCGCCGGAATTCGTCTTCCACCACCCCGTTCTCCTCCGACCATCGCGCCCATGTCTGACGCTCGTCGGGCCCGCGCCGAGCGCCGGGCCGCTCTCGCTTCCCGCATCGCCCAGACGGCTCCTGTCGGCGGGCGTCCTCGTCGTTCCCCGTCACCTGCCATCAACGCCGCCACCGGCCCGGCGGGGGACGAGCAGCAAGCATCGTCTCAGCATCCGTCCGTGTGGCAAGACGGCCGCACCGCTACTCCCTCGCTCACCCCAGCTGGTTCTTCGTCCCGCGCGCTTTGCGCACCCATGGAGGCTCGAGCTGCACTCATCGCGGCAAACGAGCTCCTGCGCTACCGTCCCGTCGACGACGTCTACGAAGAATGGATCGACCGCGTCGCCGAGCTCATCCGCGCCGCAGGGGGCTCTCCTGCGTCGTCCGTTCCGCTGCATCGCACCTCGCCCCGCGCGGGCGACGAGGCTCCGGCGGCGCCCTGACCGCCTCCTCCTCAAGAAGGCGCCATGGCTCCAATGCGCGTGGCCCCTGGGCGGAACTCACTCTGTCAGGTGCCAGCGTGGCAAGAGCAGAGCTGCCAAGAAGTCCCTCGCCCGCAAGAAGCTGCCCGGGCGCTCCCTGCTCCAGCACGTCGCGACCATGCTCCTGCTCCAGCACGTCAAGACCCCGCGCTCCTCCCAGCTGCAGCGCGTGGGGACATGCAAGACCAAGCTCTCCGTCACCCAAGGTCTCCCGTGGCCACAGCAGGCTATTGTGCCTTCACCACCGAGCTAAGCAGCGTCGCGTGGCCCGGCAAGTTCAAGCCAGACCTGCCTCCTCGTTACGACGGCACGGCTGACCCTGCGGAGTTCCTCCAGCTCTACGAGCTGGGCATTGAAGCTGCCAACGAAGACGAAAAGGTCATGGCGAACTGGTTCCCCATGGCGCTCAAGGACGGGGCCCGCACCTGGCTCCTGAACCTGGCTCCAGGCACGATCTCCTCCTGGGACGAGATGTGCACCCGCTTCATCGCCAACTTCCAAGGTACTCGCGACCGGCCACCCGCCGTGAGCGACATGCGCCGCATCAAGCAACAACCCGGGAAGACCCTGCAGAAGTACATCCAGTGCTTCAACAACGCACGCTTCAAGATTCCCAAGGTGACTGAGGAGGCCATCATCTCAGCCTTCTCCGACGGTGTGCGTGATGTCAAGATGAAGGAGGAGCTGGCGATGCATGAAGACCTATGCACTTCCTTGGAGCTGTTCAACTTGGCAACCAAGTGTGCTAGGGCTGAGGAAGGGCGTCTCTCCCTCCTCGAGCCGCCTGCCGCAGACCCAGAAGAGAAGAAGCCCAAGGCCAAGGATGTGAAGCGCAAGGGGGCTGCCGTGCTCGCGGCAGAGCCAGACACCAAGCGGGGCAGAGATCAGCCTGAACCTTCCAAGGGCAGTCGGTACTGTGTGTACCATGACCTCCACACCCACAACACCAACGAATGTCAAGAGCTCTGAGCCGTGTGAGAAGGAAGGATCGGCCATCGCCCCTACCGCGGTGGCCGGGGCTACGGTCGAGGAGGAGGAAGGAACGCAGGACGCTGGGAAGACCGTGGCCCGCGCCAAGGGTGGCGCGATCAACCTTGCGAGGATCGCTGGCAAGACCCGCCTCGCAAGGGAGACTGGAGGGATCAGCCTCGCGAGGATCGCCCGCAAGGCAACGCAGGCCTCCCTCCGTTGCCGCTGCAGCCAAGGAGAAACGAGGACCGCCACCAGGACGAGGGGGTTGGGGGCTTCCAGGAGCCACGCGCGATCGCCTGCATCCTAGGCGGGGCTCAAGCCCTAGCCTCTCAACGCATCTTCAAGCAGTTCGCCCGCGAAATGAATGCAGCCCTCCCCAAGCTCGAAGCCGCGCGCCCTCTCAGGTGGTCGGCGTGCGCCATCACGTTCAGCTCAGCAGATCAGCTCAAGTGTGCAGCTACAGCCGGAGTCCTCCCGATGTTTGTTCCCCAATCATTAGCAACGTGGTGGTCACCAGGACCCTCATCGATGGCGGGGCAGGGCTCAACGTCCTGTCCGTGGAAACATTCAACAATCTCCGAGTGCCCTACAGCCAGCTTTAGCCAACCAAGCCCTTCTCCGGAATCACCGACGGCTCCACGGTCCCGATTGGGCAGGTCCGCCTCCCTGTCACTTTCGGGGCACGCGACAACTACCGCATCGAGCTCATCGACTTCGACGTCGCTCACATTCGCCTGCCGTACAACGCCATCCTTGGGTACCCGGTGCTGGCCAAGTTCATGGTCGTAACTCACCATGACTACAACGTCCTCAAGATGCCAGGAAGTGGCGGAGTCATCACGGTGCCCTGTGAAGAGAAGGACGCGGTGTGTTCCCTGGAACGAGCCTTTCAGGCCGCGTCACTGGAAGACCCGGATCGCGGAAGCAGGAGGCTTCCCGAGACCGCCCCCAAGAAGAAGAAGACATTGTCCGGCCCGGCCCCTCAGGAGGTAGGCCCCTATGGGCCCGTGGCTGCCCAGGGGAAACCTCCTTCCATCGCATAGGGAAGCGCGCCCAGCGCCCTCCTCAGGCAGGGCTGGGGGCTCTCCCCTGGAGGGCCACCGACCTGTCTAGGGTCACGAGGGAGGTGCTTGGGCACCACATGGAGGCGTGTTTCGAAGCACATTTCCCTCAAGAAGGAGTAAGGCAAGGAGAGACAGACCCTCAGGAGTTCGTCAGCAAGGCCATTCAGGAGCTACAGGAGTCAAGAGTCATGAAAGGCAGCCGCCGCCTACCAGCAGTGGCTCCCCATCCAGGCGGGGATGGTGGGCTGCGCGTCTGCATCGACATACCAGGGCTCAACCGAGTCGCCTCTCTGGAGCGCCTCTGGCCCTCGCGAGTGGGGCGCTGCGGAGGTCCACCCCACGGCTACGTTCACATGCCTTACGGCTTGCCGAACGCGGCCGCCACGTACCAGCGCCTCATGAGGGGCATCATGGAGGCACAAGAGGCCAGGCATTCCGCGGCCCTGGCAGAGATGGAGATGGTCCGCGAGGAGCCACCAGCGCCTCCAGAGCCTCCCGAGGCCCCTGGGCCTTGGGGCTCGTGAGGATCGGCTCCTGCAGCCCGCCGAGTCTGCTACACCAACACCCTTTCGTCCTCAACGTCATCAAGTGACATCTTTCAAGTTTTCACTTCTAGCTGGAAGCGCCCCCAGGGCTGCATTATTCCCAGGCCGTGTGGGTCCGTTCCTGCGGCGTGTATCCATTTTATTTCATGTTGTTAGCTTACCTTGTTGGGGGAGCCCCTCGGGCTGCATGATCCCTAAGTTGCTCGGGCCTGACCCAGTGATGTCCGCCTTCCCAGCATCTATTTGAATGAATCCACTCCTTCGTGGCTAATGTGTTTGACCTAGCTGCCCGCTCAACTGACGCCAACTGATGGAACTGCTCCCAAACGGCACGGCGCTTGCACATGGGTCCGTCCCTGCAATGCCGACAAACCTGGATGGCTGAGCTCTGACCGCGGCAGCCCCGCATGGCGCTACCTCGTCAAGCCTTCAGTGCCACACTACCCCTCGGAAGCAACCAACGGCTGACTATCAATTGTCGTGGCAACCCCTCGTTCTTTCTTTGATGGGTCTACAGGATCTCTTAAAGGAGCTGCATCAGGCGAGGCCCTTGCGGTGTCTCCTTCACTCTCATCCGCGCAAACCGCTTGCACGTTAAAGGGGGGGTGCCTGAGCATCGCGACTCAGGGCTCCTACTGGCTCTCCAGCCCTCACCCTCTGGCCTTGTCCACGGCATCGCGACCTGGCATACCAGCGATAGCTGAGACTCGCTCGAGGGTCGGGACCCGAGGACGTAGAGCAGAAAGGGGAGCAAAGGCGAGAGGGGAGGGACACGCGAGGACCTCGCCGAGCAACCTCACGCCTACCGATGCACGAACCTGGCGACACACCAGAGAGCGACCCCTGATTCTCGAGATAAGTCACCACCCGGAAGCGCCAGCTACCGTGGCACCATCCCCGCACCTAATGCAATCCCGTGTTAGTGACGCCGCTCCCCTTTCTCACCGAACGACGGCTGCTTGAGCGCCAAAGGGGACCTCCTGAGCATCGCGACTCAGGGGCTCTTACCGGACTCCGGGTCGCTCACCTCCTGGCCTTGACCACGGCATCGCGACCTGGCATACCAGCGACGGCTGAAGCTGCCTTGGGACTGGGACCTGTCGGCGCAGAGAACCAAGCCCTCGTGAGGTTCGAAAGGGAGAACTAAGCTAAGACGGAATGAGCAACTCGCACAATTCTACGACAAGGGTTATATTAACAAAACAGGATCACAAGCACCTTACAAGCCCCCACGGGACGTGTCTTTGATTCCTCGCAGGGAACAGATCCTAAAGGGACACTAACTATGCGCGCCCCTGCAAAAGACGCCATCATCAACAGTGGGCCGTCAAGCACCGGCGCCAACCCCATCCAGATCAGAGTCGGCGGCGGCCTGACGAGCCCGCCCTGCTCCAGGAGCGGCGCCGGCTCGGGGGCTCGTAGCTGTCGTCGCTCGTCTCCGGAGTCGTGAAGAGCTCGCCGGGGTCGCTGGAACCTCCAACGCCTCCACCGCCTGAGGAGCCGCCAAGGGAGCGGTCGGTGGGCCCAGTCCTCGCCGCAGCAGGGTCCTGGCCACCTCTCCCGGGGCAGCACTCCAGCCGGCGCCCATTCGCATCGAAGACCTTGAAGAACATCACCGAAGCACCATCGTACTCCAAGTGGATCGCGAAGGCGCCTCTTGTCCTGCAAACCCGGGCGATTTCGCTCTAGCCTCGAGTCATGAAGACCTTGCCCGGGGCAATGACCGCGACCTCTGCCTCGATCGTGAGGGTGCTGCAGCCGGCGTGCTGCAGCCAAAGCTCCAGGGGCTCTCCCTGCGGGACGATCGAGGCGAAGAAGGGAGGAAGGCGAATCCAAGACTGAGGAGGCATGGCGACGTGGAGCACGAGCTCTCGGGAGGAGCCTTCGGTGTGGACCCCAGGGGGGACGACCCACACCTTCGTGACTCGTCGGCGCCGACGGCGGCGCCGCCCGTGGCGATCAGCATCAGCTCCTTCAGGGCCCTCGATGTGGGCGTACAAGGGAAGCAGGAACCCCGGCGGTGCCCGCTCGCACCAAGGCCTCGACACCACCTGATGGGCCCCCTCGTCCGGGCCACAGAGGACGAGCCGTTTCTTCGACGGGAGCGGGTCTGGTTCCTCTCGGGGAGCCTTTCCTTCTCTGCCATTGAGAACCGGCGGATCGGAGCCATCGCAGCAAGACGGAGCAAGGACCGGGAAGAAGGAGAAGCAAGGAGGGATGGACTGGAAGGGCGCGCGCCATTCCGTACTTATGGCCGGCGAAGGCCAACCACCGACCTCCGCGATTGCCGGTAATCATGACCCACTTTGCATGCAAGGACTTATCCAATCCGTGCAGTTGCCGAGGCGCCATGGGGAAGTGGAGACGCCCACGCCCAATCAACCACTACGCGGCGCCCAAGGCCGCAGGCTGTTAGGGCCCGCGGCGCTTCTCTCTTGCCCTTCTGCCTCCCTGCACGGCCAAGTCCGGGCGCGCCTCGGGCCAGGGGGCTACTATCGGCGTTCTGGGAACGGGGGTCCCCAGACTTGCCTGCCTGCGGCCTGCGGCGTGGCTCAAAGGGGGCCCCAGCACGGCCCATCTTCATCAACACAGACCCAAGACCCTCGCGAGGGGCCAAGCCTCGCGGGGCGGACGACACAGAGCTTCCTCGGGCACGGCCTCATCGGGCTGGCTCGCGAGGAGGCGGAGAGATCAAGGCGGGGTACCTCACGAGGTGCCTGTGACGCAAGCCATGACGACTAAAGGCGCCAGGAGGGTGCCAGCCCGCGCAGTGTCCTCCTTTCCTCTTTGGTGCAAAGGGAGCAAGCGCAGCCGCGGAGTACCAAGGCGTCAGGCAAAGGTTGCCATTTCGGTGCAACAAGACCAAGACCAGGAGGACTGCAAGACGGAGGTCATTGTGGAGCCCAAGACGGTGTCACCACTAGAGCTTTGTGCAGGCGAAGACTACTTTTGTCAGGATAGCTAGTACTAGTTGTCCCCCTTCAAATTAGCCCGCCATTGGTGGCTCCCTTCCCGCTCGATATTTGGAAAGAGGACCAGGGCCTCTATAAATAGGACCAGCCACCCACAGGGCAAAGGGGGCAGAGAGGGGAGAAAAAGAGAGGGAGAGTTTTAAGAGAAAAAGAGAGAGAGTTTTAGAGAGAGAGAGAGAAGGGTGACTGAACTCCTCCCAGCAGTTCATCGCCCCAGCCAAGAATAGACCCTCGCGAGGCTGTTCTTCCTTGTATTGTTCCTCATCATCAGCCCAAGAGGCAATCCACCACACCACACACTGGAGTAGGGTATTACACCACAACGATGGCCCGAACCAGTATAAACCCTGTGTCTCTTGTATTGTTCTTTCCATAACTTAGATATTAGCGAGGCGGAGGGGTGCAGATAGGTAGGAGGCGAAATCTCCACGCGCACCCTAGTGTTCGAACCTCAAGGGTCTGCCGGAACCCGAAATTCGACACCTTCAACGAGCTGAAGGCGGCGCGCTTCTAGCGTCTCTGCGTTAGCATCTTCCGGAATGGGCGCAGCTAGGTCTTGCAGCGCCGCGCCGAGTGAGTCGGGCGCTCCTCTGCCAGGGAACTTGTCATGACTAATGACTAGCACCTCAGTGACGGTGCTTCCATCGCTCTCTGCGTGGGGGAGAGGTTCATCGTAGACCACCACATTGCTGGGGAACACGTCGATTGACACGGTGTCGGAGTCGACCAGCATCGGGTCGGTAGATCCTACGGACTCCAAGTCTATGGCGGGCTCGCCGGAAACGTGGAGTTGATCGAGGAGGCCCGCGAGGAGGTTCTCGGGGCCGCCCGCGCCTGCGTCGGACGCAGGTTCGTCGGAGAGGCGGACCTCGCCGACAAGTTCGGCCAAGGAGCTGGCTGCGCAGGCGATCTCAACACCGCGCAGCGCGTCGACGCAAACTTCGCCTGGCGTGCCTGGCTGGCTGCGCTCGCCAGGGAGGAAAAGGATTCCCGTCCAGAACAGATCTCCGGACGGCGGTGCATCAGGCCCCACGGTGGGCGCCAAATGTCGGGGGTTTGGTGCGACATATGCCAACGGATGGCTTATCATGGTGGGGGCGAGTAGAACGTTGCCGGTGTCTGGAAACGGGATGAGGCGAAGACATGCACGCCGGCGAATCTTACCCAGCTTCGGGGCTCTCCGGGGAGATAATACCCCTACTGCTGCTCTGCGGGGTCTCCGCATGATCACTATGGCCAAGTGTTTACACGGTTGCTCCTTGAGCTGTTTCTGGTGGTAGAAGAGGGCAAAGCTAGCTCTCTCCTTCTATCTGGTATGGTCTAGAACTATTGGGATCCAACCCTTTGCATGGGTGCCCTGGGGGGTTTATATAGGCCTACCCCCCAGGGGTACAATGGTAATTCGACTGGGCGCGGGCCCAGCCGTCAGTGCCTCCGACCTTCGACTTCTCCGCCGACTATTGGGGCCCGCCGACTAGTGGGCCCCGCCGACTGGTCTGGTACGGAGCCGATAGGCCGCGTCTGCCGCGGACGGGTCTTGCCGGCCGCTGATTACTATAGCTGTGCTTCTGATGACGCAGGCTTGGTCATGGGGTCGTGGCAACAGCCCCGCCGCCTGGCGGGCAATCACTATGGCCACTTCCCATCTCATCTTGATTAATGGCGCATGGGCCCCGGGGGAGGGCTCGGCCGACTCCCCCGGGCCGACTCCCGACGGGTCCGACTGGCGGTTCTCCCGCCGTCTCCCAAGGTCTCACTGACTGGTGGGCCCCGCTGCCTCCAGGCCGTACAGACAAGCCGTCATGGGCGCAGGACTTGGTACTGTGGTGCTGATGTCAGGGCCGGCCGGGCAACAGTGCCACGCCGCACGGAGATCTTCCCGGGTACGACGTGCCGTGGCCATGCCTGCCCTTGGTAAGGGGCGGGGAGTGGGCTTCACTGTAGCCACGCCCCTGCCCCGTCCCCTCCGATGAGGTCATGGTTTGTTGGAGTCGCCGGCCGACTCCCCGAAGCCGGCTTCTCTGGAAGTCGTCCCTGGGACTCGGCCATGAGCGGGCAGTCGGCCGCCCTGCCGTCGACTCCTTAGGAGGCTCTTCGCCCCGGGGTCTTGAGGGGCGCAGCCTGCCCCGGGGTCTTGAGGGGCGCAACCTGCCCCTATGTCTTGAAAGGTTATGGGACTCGGCTTGGCCTACCCGTGGCCCATTACTCCGACATCTCTCTTCTATTCGGGTTAAATAATTTTACTAACTCTGGCTCTAGCTTCTCGTAACTACTTCCTCCTCGAGAGCCCCTTCATTCCAGATGATGGCTTGATTCATCAGAAGACCCCGAAGATACTCTCCGATGTTATCCCAATAACTTGTGCTCATCGCGTTTGCAATTCCCTTCCACCGTCAACCCCTATGGATAACTACATAAACTTGCTATTCTTACATTCATCCCCAGTTGCTCTTATTTTTATAAGATACCCCGAAATACTCGCAGTTGTTCCGAGAATCCTTTGTGCCTACTGCCTTGTAGTTCCTTGCTGCATTAATACCCCGATGAATAATTTCTCACACTTACCGAGTATCTGTTCATCTCTAGTTGTTCATGTGTTTCAAAAAATTCTTTGGAATACTATTTGATCTTCCAAGAATCCTTTAGCCTGTTGCTCTTGATCTTCCTTACCTACTTGCATTATGGTTAATTCCATATGTCTAGCAATATTCATTAAACTCCTTTGCGATTGTCCTTCTTACCCCTTTTGATTCAACATGTGTGCGAATGTTTGCAATCATCATTCGAAGCTAGAATTCGTCCCTTTAGCTCAGACGTCACTCCAGACATGAACTAGTTCTCGACCAATCAAATTACCGTCAATTGTACCCCTAAGTCTATTCAATTTATCCATCCTTAATCAGAGTGTTTGCTTCTGATACCTTGATTTGGAAATAATAATCCCTTTGCATTTCAGCTTTGAATTAGTTAGTTGTTTCTATAATCTGGTGTCCTTGCATTCTTTCTTCTTCTGGTTGAGTACCGATGCTCACATCAGATCCCTTGTGGACCATCAGATCCTTTGTTGGATTATTATCCGATAGTGCCCCTCATATTTAATAACCTTGTGAGTTCTTCCCTGATACATAATGCCTTTGGTAAATTGTATCCTCTGCTTTTTTCAATCATGCTCTACCTTCAAGCTTATGTGAATTACTCTTTAAGTTTTTGGTATATGTTCCTAAGATGCCCCTATGGGTTGAACCTATGCCTTCTCTAATCCATGTGAACCCGAGAGTTCTCACGAGTCATACTCTTCTTGTGTTTTTCCTTATAACATTTCAACACTACAACTTCATCGAAAGCGAGAAGTGAATGAAAGGTTATGCATTGGAGAAGTGGGAGTCGACCTTGAACTTTGTGTTCATGCCCATGGACACGATGTAGATCTTATCATGGAAGCTTCTCTTAAAATTACTTATCCCCTTGGTATAAGTTCGTCTTATATCTGGGATTTGGTCTTTTGCAATCGTGGTTCCGACCATATTGTTCTTCTTTAATCATATTTCTCAAACAAGTTAAAGTGCTTGTCTTTCACATATTAATACACTAGTCTAACCTCTATTCTTATCTACCTTCGAGTTTTACCCCTGGTATCTCGAGAATATCACGGGACACTACATAACTTCTTATGAGTTCTTCATCAACTATTAATTCTCACCAATTCCAATTCCTCCCCGGGTTCTGAGTTGTTGGGCACTCAAGAACACCGCTAAGTGAATCGATTCCGCACTCCGATTCTATAACTCTTAAGTAATTTTTGTTCCTTACAAGTTTAATAATCCTTCAAGTCATTCCTAGCTTGATCGGCTATATCATTATCGTGCTAAATTTTAACGGTGCTACCTGGTCCTTCTTCCCGGAGCACAATTTTTGATGATGAGCTAAGCCTATGTCGATCTTCCTTGTCATATATTTTCGCCGTGAACAGCGAGCTTGATTTTGAGTTTGTGTCATACTCGTGATTCCAATAGCCTTTCGCTTCATCATTCCTTTGATTTGATGTCATCGTCGATCGATTACATCTTCATGAAACCTCTCGACAAATATATCGTGATCATCATCAACATTCCGAGCTCTTCTAGGTTATCAATCGAATTCATGATGAGAAATACCATCCTTGCCCCCTTGATAAATTGTTGCTGAGCCCGTGGGCCCCATCCTCATCTTTTCCTTGCTAAAATTGTACGACTTATTTTATAAGTTGTTTCCGATGGATCCTTTGAGTATCCAAAGGCTGACCTTTACCTGATGACCATGTCAATGCTATCCCGATGCACGACTGTGGCACTCCATTCATCACCAAGAACATTGGCAACGTAATGCTAAATGTTTCTTGATCACTTATCCAAACATTATTGTATGGGCAACGTCATGAATTTCCTCGCCCCTTTTGTTTAAATGGTTACATACTAGGAGCCCTATCATGTATATCATGCTCTGCCTTTCCTTGGGAAAGTTATACTCTTGATACTCGAGTATAAACACATTTTTCTTTCCATTGTTGTGATTATAATATACTAATCACATTTTCCTTTCCATTGTTTTGTTTAACATTCCTTATAATTTGACTTATATGAGCAGTGATGATTCCCTGCTTATGTAAACACCTCGGTGTACAACCCTGTCAATTGTAACCCTATTACTATTGCTGATGACATTCTGGTGACCGCCGGTGGACGAGAACCGTGACTATTGGTCCGCCTCGTTTCAACAAGCAGGAAAATGGTTCTCTTCGTCCCTCGCCCTTGGTACCAACGTTGTTGCCAACATAACTGATAGGCTATCTTCTGACCTGCCTTACTACCATGACCGTACAAGATATCACTGCTCTTCCCACTCTTAACCCACATGGTGGGCCCATAACCCACAATTCCACTGGATCGAAACCTGACTCTCTAGTACATCCTTGTTTGCAAAGTTATTCCCCATGCTTGGCTTCGTATGTAGATCACGAGCCACCTTCCTAGAGATGGTCTACTCTAGTATCATACGCGATATTTATTTAGTTGCTTTGAACCCTTTTCACCTTTTGATTAGGCATCGAACGATTGTCTATCCACTTGAAACTTCTTATCGTAACTTCTTACTTTGCTCTCGATGTTTTCCAAGTTTCAACTCGAGAGATACTTTCTGCCACATTCCCCGAGTTATCTACCAGATAATCAACCATCCAGAGGTCTATTCTTCGGAAGCTACCCCTTAACCTTTTTCGTAAGTACGATGGAGTTCCTGAAGAAAGGATGATGACTTCACCATAATGACTTGAAGCAGAGAAACGAAGGAAGCAACAAAAGGGATCAACATCTTCGATAAGAGCAACCAAGACAAGAAGACTCGTTAGAATTTTCATAACTAAATCCTTTCCCCCTCACCCTACCTCTTAAATCTCGGGACAATATTTCTTGCAGTGGAGGAGATTTGTAACACCCCGGTAGTTCAGCTACAGTAATCACACACTACTCGTGCCATGTCATCACAATTAATTTGCTAAACCTCGCTTTGATACAAACTGAGTTCAAATTCAAAATTTAAATAAATTCAATTAATTATTTTCTTCAAACATAAAAACTAAAATGTGCAAAGTGTTGAAAATAATATCTGGATATTTTTCCTGGTGAAACCAATATTTTTTAAAGTGATTAAATGCCTTAAACTAAATAAAACGTGCCTAAAACAGCTTTTAAATCCTTTTTCTAATTTCTGAAAATTCCAAGCTAATTCAAATCACTCCTAAACCTTTTTTTTTGCACTGCTCTATATCCCCTAGCTTTTGTTTTGGCCAGATCCACATTTTTTAAAGGCATTTGGTGGCTTATGTAAACGCTAATTGTGTCTGTTAAAAGAAAATAGAAAAGAATGTAAAAGGAAAAGAAGGAAGCAATTAAAAAGAATCAGGCCCATGTGGGACTAGGAGGCCCAACCCACCACACCTCCTCTCCCTCCTCACGCTACAGGAGACAGGGAGAGGCGTGATGGCCATCCCGCGGCCATGGCCGCTCCTCGGCAATGTGTCGTCCATCCCCTGGCCCCCCTCTCGGATAAGAGCAACCCCAGCCGCCCCTCTCTCCCCTGGAAAAACCCTAGCCCCATCTTCCTTTCCCCCCACGACTTTGCTTCCTCCCCGCGACAAGCCGAGCCACCGTCGCCATTGTCTTCGCCGTCCGCGTGCTTCCCGACGACCCCGAGCCCCGCTAGCTTATCCAGGAGGTCGGCGACGCTCCTCTCCTTCCACTACGGGGAAGCGCTCGAGCTCGGAGCACCTACATCGAATGGATCGAGCCGCCTTCGACCTTGGGACCCGACCCGTTCATCATCCGCCATCGATTCCCGCCACTCCGGTCCACCTCCGATCTCCCCGACCTCTCCATCGAGCTCGTTGTGAGATTCTCCTCCATCTCTCCTGTTTTTCCCCTTTGATCCGACATTGTAGACTTCTCATCCCGTCGTGGCCGAAGCTCCATGGCCGCAGCCATGCTCGTCCGCCCGTGGTCGCACCCCTGGCCGTGTCCGGCCGCGCATGCGTGCACCTGCCGCGCCCTGGCCATGCCCCGCACTCACCTGCTGCCTTGGCCGCCCGCGCCCCGTGCGCCGCGCCCGTCCGCGACCGTTCGCTGCCGCGCTCCCCTGCTGCGCCCGCCTGCTACTGCTTGCTCTGCCTAAAACTGCCGCTGCTCACTTCTGCTAATGCCCCTAGCGCCGCCACCGTTGTTGTTGCTTGTTGTTTCTACTACATGCCGCTGCTAATTACTTGCTGCTGCCGCTGAGCTATTGCTTGCTTGTCGTTCCTATTGCTACTTTTGCCGCTGCTTTGCTTCGTGTTGCTGCTCCTCTTTTGCGTTGGCTGTTGATGCTACCTGCTGCTGCCCGTTGTTGCCATTTGCTACTGCTTTTGGCCGTGGCCGAGTGCCCCTATGCGATGCATGTATGTGCACAGCCGTGAGGCTGGCTATGCCTATGGCCGGCCCTGTACAGATTAGATTAGGTACTGATCATTCTAGTTAGGTTAGTTGCTACACTATGACATATGGGCTCCACTTGATTAAGTTAGTTTTATTTATTAGATTAGATATAGCTTTATGACATGTGGGCCACCCCCTTTGACCAGTCAAATTGACTTGGTCAATTCGGATAAAAACAGAACAGAAATTTTAGAATATTGTTAAAATTTTGAAAAATCATAGAAATTAAACCGTAACTTGGATGAAAATGTTCTATACATGAAAGTTGCTCAGAATGACGAGACGAATCTGGATGCATGGTCCGTTTACCTGTCAGATTCCTCTAACTATGTGAACATGAAACTTTCCCCCTCCGGTCATCTGTGTGACACAGGTTTGGAACCAGGAAATATTCTCGGTTGAATTCCCCCTTTACCTATATCGTGCAGTGCTACATTAGGTCGACCGTAATTCTTCTTTTCGTCATGTCATGCTTAGTGATACCTCTGTTTGCTCTGTATTTACTGTTTCTTCCCCCTCTTCTCTCCGGTAAACCCCGAGATCGATGATGCCCCTATGATCGACTATGTCGACGACGACACTTCTTCCTTTTCAGCAGAGCTTCCAGGC
>NC_041390.1:220826328-220885052 GCF_002162155.2 Triticum dicoccoides | reverse complement strand
ATATCGCCCATTTTATTCTCTTATGCTTGCATTAGATTTTCCTACTGTAATTGATTGCTCCTATTCTGATGCATAGCCTGCTTTTGTACCTGCTATCATACCTTACCTGCTTATTCTAAACTGCTTAGTATAGACTGGTTAGAGATCCATCAGTGACCCCCACCTTATCCCAGTTTCCCCGCTTTATGTTCAATGACTCGATGAACGTGATCGACGTCCATGCCCCGACACCGCACATCACCCCCTTAGTTGTACGACTCAGCAGAGTTACTATCGAGTGTCGAAGGTGATACCTCATAAGCACTTCTGATGTTAACCATGTAGTGTAGCTATTCGGTCGTGGTCATCGAGGGTGATTCCTCCTTGACCACTCCCGATAATGACTCTGTCGTGCAACCCCTCAAGTGTGGACCAACGAGGGTGATTCCTCCAAGTCCAACTTGATGGTTACGTCGAGTGGGAATCCATCGAGGGTGATTCCTCAGGTTTCCCCCTTGCTGTTTCAGACACATGGTTACTTTGACTTACCACAGAGCAATGATGACTTCGGGTCGGCCCCGAGGGGACCCGCTAGTGATGTGAAGTCGGGTTGATCTGGAGGATACACGCAAGTTTTGCACGCGGCGCAGACGGGCATTCTTAGCCTTTGCTGCAAGTCCGTGAGACGGGGCGACGGGACCACATATCGTGGATCATTGATCGTTACTGTACACTACCAAGACACTAATGGTTTGGATATTTGATCCGAGTAGGCCTATGGCCTTTTTCGCACTAACCACCACGCGGGAATAAGTATGGGCACTTTGCATCATATGTATCAGCCGAAAGCTCACTGACGTCAGCGACCGAGTGGTGCACGCCGGGTTGGACTGGTTAAGCCTGCACTTGTATAAGGAGGCTAGGTCTGCTCACCGGCTGCATTCACAACACGCAGGATTGCAAAGGACGATTGGCCCATGACCCCTTCGCATTTAGGATGTAGACCGGCGTGCTGGCCTCTTTGTTGAGCCTAGGTAGGACTACGGTGTGTTGATCGGCTGAGGCCAGTCATGACCTGATGGTGTGTCCGGCCGGAGTTGACCAAGCGTGTTGGGTAAGTTGGTGCACCCCTGCAGGGAAGTATTCTATCTATTCGAATAGCCGTCTCCACGGTAACGGAAGCTCGCAGTTGTATCCCGATCGATACAACTAGAACTTGATACTAAGGCATGTAATGGAAATGATGGCTCCGGGATTGTTTTCTTGCAGGGAGTCGAGGAAGTGCTCTCTAGGCGATGTTACAACATACTTACTAATATTATAATATGCCACTCTTATCTCTTCTGATGTTGCAAGATGCTTGGAGATGCTTGAAGATGCTAGTCTTTGATAGGCTAGGATTTCCCCTTCTCTTCTCGCATTCTGCAGTTCAGTCCATAGATACTACCCATTTCATTGACACTGATGAATATGTAGTGTAGATCCTTGCTTGCGAGTACTTTGGATGAGTACTCACGGTTGCTTTGCTCCCTCTTTTCCCCCTTTTCCTTTCTTTCCGGATGTCGCAACCAGATGGTGGAGCCCAGCAACCAGACGCCACCGTTGATGACGACTACCACTACCACGAGGGTGCTTACTACTACGTGGAGGCCGCCGACGACCAGGAGTAGTTAGGAGGATCCCAGGCAGGAGGCCTTGCCTTTTCGATCGATGTTGCTTTTGTGCTAGCCTTCTTAAGGCAGACTTGTCTAACTTATCTGTGTACTTAGATATTGTTGCTTTCGCTGACTCTTGTGTATTCGAGCTAATGTATTTGAGCCCTCGAGGCCCCTGGCTTGTAATATAAAGCTTGTATTATTTTAATTTGTGTCTAGAGTTGTGTTGTGATATCTTCCCGTGAGTCCCTGATGTTGATCGTACACATTTGCGTGTATGATTAGTGTATGATTGAATCGGGGGCGTCACATATTGTGAACTCTTTCTTTATTTATATTGGTGTAATATCTACTATATTGCAACTTCTCTATGGTTCATACCCCCCGATACTACCCATAGAATCATCAAAATAAGCAAATAACACATAGAAAACAGAATCTGTCAAAAACAAAATAGTCTAGCAATCTGTAACTCTCGAATACTTTTGTAAATCCAAATAATTTGAAAAATTAGGAAAACCTAAGAAATTTGTATATTAATCTTCTGCGAAAGGAATCAATATTCTATCGCACTTCTGTTAAAAATGAGAATTGCTTTACTAGGTGTAAAAGTTTCTGTTTTTTAGCAAGATCAAATCACATATCACTATAAGCCATCCCAAAGGTCTTACTTGGCACAAACACTAATTAAAACACAAAAACATGTCTAACCAGAGGCTAGATGAATTATTTATTGAAAAAAAGAACAAAAAAAGTAAGAACAAAAATAAAATTGGGTTGCCTCCCAACAAGCGCTATTGTTTAACGCCCCTAGCTAGGCATAAAAACATAGATCTAGGTATTGTTATCTTTGGTATGCAATCCATAAGTAGCTCTCATAATAGATTCATATGGAAACTTAAATTTATTTTTAGGAAATTGTTCCATGCCCTTCCTTAACGGAAATTGAAATCTAATGTTTCCTTCTTTCATATCAATAATTGCACCAATCTTTCTAAAGAAAGGTCTGTCAAGAATAATAGGACATGTAGGATTTCAATCTATATCAAGAAAAATGAAATCTACGGGCACATAATTCCTATTTGCAACAGTAAGAACATCATTAATTCTTCCCATAGGTTTCTTAATAGTGGAATCCGCAAGATGCAAATTTAAAGAACAATCATTAAATTCATGGAAACCTAACACATCACATAAAGTCTTCGGAATCGTGGAAATGCTAGCACCCAAATCACACAAAACATGGAACTCATAATATTTAATATTAATCTTAATAGTATGTTCCCACTCATCATGAAGTTTTCTAAGGATAGAAACTTCCAATTCAAGCTTTTCTTCAAAAGATTTCATCACCGCATCAACGATATGTTTAGTAAAGGCTTTATTTTAATTATAAGCATGAGGAGAATTCAACATGGATTGCAACAAGGAAATAAAATCTATTAAAGAACAATTATCATAATTAAATTCCTTTAAATCCAAAAGAGTGGGTTCATCGCTACTTAAAGTTTTAACCTCTCCAATCCCACCTTTATCAATTTTTGCATCAAGATCTATAAACTCCGAATCATTGGGTCGCCTTCTAGCTAAAGTTGACCCATCTCCAGTCCCATCATTATCAAGATTTATATCGGAAAACAAAGATTCAATAGGAGTCACATCAATCAATTTAAGATCTTCATCATTATTTTCACAAAAACTAGAAGAACACACTTTTACAAACCAATCTCGCTTAGCACGCATCTTAGCGGTTTTTTCTTTGCACTCATCAATGGAAATTCTCACAGATTTTAGAAATTCATTAATATCATGCTTGGGTGTAATAGATCTAATTTTCAAAGAATCAGTCTCAAGAGAAATTCTATCAATGTTTCTAGCCAAATCATCAATCTTAAGCAATTTTTCTTCAACCAAAGCATTGAAATTCTTTTGCGAACTCATAAATTCTTTAATATTATTCTCAAGATCAGAGGGAATCTTATTATAATTTTCATTAGAATTGTTGTAGGAATTACCATAATTATTAGAGGAATTACTAGGGAACGACCTAGGATTAAAATTACCTCTATGCGCGTTGTTACCAAAATTGTTCCTACCAACAAAATTCACACCCATAGATTCGTTATTATTCTCAACCAAAGTGGACAAAGGCATATCATTAGGATCAATAGCAGCACACTTGCTAGCAAAAAATTTCATAAGTTCATCCATCTTTCCACTCAAAACATTAGTCTCTTCAATGGAATGCACGTTTTTACTAGTATAAGATCTTTTGGTGTGCTATTGAGAATAATTAACCATAATATTATCTAGGAGTTTAGTAGCTTCTCCTAAAGTAATTTCCATAAAAGTACCTCCCATGGCCGAATCTAAAAGATTTCTAGAAGCAAAATTCAATCCGGCGTAAAAAAATTATATGATCATCCACAAATTTAAACCATGAGTCGGGCAATTCTGTATCATCAATTTCATCCTCTCCCAAGATTGTGCAACATGTTCATGGTCAAGTTTCTTAAAATTCATAATATCGTTCCTAAGGGAGATAATTTTAGCGGGAGGAAAATACTTGGAAATAAAAGCATCTTTACACTTATTCCATGAATCAATACTATTCTTAGGCAAAGATGAAAACCAAGTTTTAGCACGATCCCGTAGTGAGAACGGAAATGGTTTTAACTTAACAATATCATTATCCGCATCTTTATTCTTTTGCATATCACACAACTCAACGAAATTATTTAGATGGGATGCATCATCTTCACTAGGAAGGCCAGGAAATTGACCTTTCATAACAAGATTCAGCAGAGCGACATTAATTTCATAAGATTCCTCACTAGCGGCGGGAGCAATCAGAGTACTAATAAAATCATTATTATTATTATTGGAAAAGTCACACAACTTGGTATTCTCTTGAGACATCGTGACAAAGCAAGCAATCTAACACACAAGCAAACAAAAAGCAAACGAGAAGACGAACGGAAGAAGGGCGGAGAAAAGGGTAAATCTTTTTGAAAATAATTTTAGAAGTGGGGGAGAGGAAAATGAGAGGCGAATGGTGAATAATGTAATGCAAGAGATGAGAGTTTATGATGGGTACTTGGTAGGCTTGACGTAGATCTCCCCGACAATGGCGCCAGAAATTCTTCCTGCTACTTCTTGAGCTTGCGTTGGTTTTCCCTTGAAGAGGAAAGGGTGATGCAGCATAGTTGCGGTAAGTATTTCCCTCAGTTAAGAACCAAGGTATCAATCCAGTAGGAGAAACGCGCAAGTCCCCATGCATCTGCACAAACAATCAAACACTTGCACCCAACGCGATAAAGGGGTTGTCAATCCCTTCATGGTCACTTGCAAAGGTGAGATCTGATAGAGATAGATAGAACTAAACAAAAGATAAAATATTTTTGTTTTTTTGGTTTATAGATCTGAAAATAAAAGATTGCAAAATAGTAAATCAGAAACTAATATGATGGAAAATAGACCCGGGGGCCATAGGTTTCACTAGAGGCTTCTCTCATGAAGGCAAATAATACGGTGGGTGAACAAATTACTATCGAGCAATTGATAGAAAAGTGCAAAGTTATGACGATATCCAAGGCAATGATTATGCAACATAGGCATCATGTCCGTGTCAAGTAGACTGACTCCTGCCTGCATCTACTACCATTACTCCACACATCGACCGCTATCCAGCATGCATCTAGAGTATTAGATTCGTAAATAACGAAGTAATGCCTTAAGTAAGATGATATGATGTAGAGGAATAAACTCAAGCAATATGATGAAAACCCCATATTTTTATCCTCGATGGCAAATTTTCAATACGTGTCTTGCTACCCCTACTTTGTCACTGGGTGAAATCATGCAAGATTGAATCCAAAGCTAAGCACCTCTCCCACTACAAGAAAAAACAATCTAGTTGGCCAGACCAAACCGATAATTCGAAGAGAAATACAAAAATATCAAATCATGCATATAAAAATTCAAAGAAGATTCAAATAATATTCATAGATAAGCTGATCATAAATCCAAAATTCATCGGATCCTGACAAACACACCGCAAAAGAAGATTACATCGGATTGACCTCCAAGAACATCGAGGAGAACATGGTATTGAGGAGAGAGAGAGAGAGAGAGAGAAGAAGCCATCTAGCTACTAGCTATGGACCTGTAGGTCTGTGGTAAACTACTCACGCTTCATCAGAAGGGCAATAGAGTTGATGTCGATGCCCTCTTGATCGAATCCCCCTCCGGCAGGATATCAGAAAAGGCCCCAAGATGGGTGATACATCTCCAACGTATCTATAATTTTTTGATTGCTTCATGCTATGTTATCTACTGTTTTGGGCAATATTGGACTTTACTATCCACTTTTATATTATTTTTGGGACTAACCTATTAACCGGAGGCCCAGCCCAGAATTGCTATTTTTTTGCCTATTTCAGTGTTTCGAAGAAAAGGAATATCAAACAGAGTCGAAACGGAACGAAATCAACTAGAGAAGTTATTTTTGGAAGCAAAGCTACCGGATGGACTTGGACCCCACATCAGGAGCCAAGGGAGGTGCCCACGAGGGTGGGGGCGCCCCCCCTAGGGCGCGCCTCCCTGCCTCGTGGGGCCCCCGGAGCTCAACCGACGTACTTCCTGCACCCATATATACTCACGTACCCTAAAATTTCTAGAACAGACAATAGATCGGGAGTTCCGCCACCAGAAGCCTCCGTAGCCACCGAAAGTCAATCTAGACCCGTTCCGGCACCCTGTCGGAGGGGGCAATCCCTCTCCGGTGGCCATCTTCATCATCCCGGTGCTCTCCATGACGAGGAGGGAGTAGTTCTCCCTCGGGGCTGAGGGTATGTACCAGTAGCTATGTGTTTGATCTCTCTCTCTCTCTCGTAGCAAATTTCTCTCTCTCTCTCTCTCTCTCTCTCTCTCTCTCTCTCTCTCTCTCTCGGGGCTAAGGTGCTCACGAGGGTGGGGGCGCGCGCCCCTGCCTCGTGGGTCCCCTGAAGCTCCACCGACGTACTTCCTGCACCCATATATACTCATGTACCCTAAAACTTCCAGAACAGACAATAGATTGAGAGTTCCGCCACCAGAAGCCTCAGTAGCCACCGAAAGCCAATTTAGACCCGTTCCGGCACCCTGCCGGAGGGGGCAATCCCTCTCCGGTGGCCATCTTCATCATCCCGGTGCTCTCCATGACGAGGAGGGAATAGTTCTCCCTCGGGACTGAGGGTATGTACTAGTAGCTATGTGTTTGATTTCTCTCTCTCTCTCGTGTTCTTGAGGTTATACGATCTTGATGTATCGCGAGCTTTGCTATTATATTTGGATCTTATGCTTCTCCTCCCCCTCTACTCTCTTGTAATGGATTGAGTTTCCCCTTTGAAGTAATCTTATCGGATTGAGTCTTTAAAGATTTGAGAACACTTGATGTATGTCTTGCCGTGCGTATTTGTGGTGACAATGGGATACCACGTGATTCACTTGATGTATGTTTTGGTGATCAACTTGCGGGTTCCGCCCATGAACCTATGCATAGGGGTTGGCACACGTTTTCGTCGTGATTCTTCGATAGAACTTTGGGGCACTCTTTGAGGTCATATGTGTTGATTGAATAGATGAATCTGAGATTGTGTGATGCATATCGTATAATCATACCCACGGATACTTGAGGTGACATTGGAGTATCTAGGTGACATTAGGGTTTTGGTTGATTTGTGTCTTAAGGTGTTATTCTAGTACGAACTCTAGGGCTGTTTGTGACACTTATAGGAATAGCCCAACGGATTGATTGGAAAGAATAACTTTGAGGTGGTTTCGTACCCTACCATAATCTCTTCGTTTGTTCTCCGCTATTAGTGACTTTGGAGTGACTCTTTGTTGCATGTTGAGGGATAGTTATGTGATCCAATTATGTTATTATTGTTGAGAGGACTTGCACTAGTGAAAGTATGAACCCTAGGCCTTGTTTCAACGCATTGCAATACCGTTTACGCTCACTTTTATCATTAGTTACCTTGCTGTTTTTATAATTTCAGATTAAAAATACCTTTATCTACCATCCATATTGCACTTGTATCACCATCTCTTCGCCGAACTAGTGCACCTATACAATTTACCATTATATTGGGTGTGTTGGGGACACAAGAGACTCTTTGTTATTTGGTTGCAGGGTTGCTTGAGAGAGACCATCTTCATCCTACGCCTCCTACGGATAACCTTAGGTCATCCACTTGAGGGAAATTTGCTACTGTCCTACAAACCCCTGCACTTGGAGGCCCAACAACGTCTATAAGAAGAAGGTTGTGTAGTAGACATCAAGCTCTTTTCTAGCGCAGTTGCCGGGGAGGTGAGTGCTTGAAGGTATGTCTTTAGATCTTTCAATCGAGTCTTTTAGTTTCTTGTTTTATCACTAGTTTAGTTTATAAAATAAAACTATAAAAAATGCAATTGAGTTTGTCTCATACGCTTCACCTTTTTAATAACTTTCGTAAGTATGATCGAAAGGATAATTGTGCTCAAGTGCTAGAAGAAGAAATCTATAAAATGTTTGGCACTAAATCTTTGAATGGCGAGCATGATTGCAATGTTATTAGTACGAATTCTTTGAATATCCATGATACTAATGATGATTGCACTAGTTATGATGTCTCCCATAAACATGTCAATTTTTATGGAGTACATTGGGTTTGTACGAACACACCAAATAGGGAAGATAGATATTGCAAGAGGCATAAGTACTTAAAAACTAAATTGTTGCAAGAAAGGCTAGATGAATGTGCTGAAAATTTAAATTATATTGGCCATACTTGTGAGCTTTGTAATGAACATGATCATTTCAATACCCAATGCAAATTGTTTCATGATCGTATCGTGTCCAAAAATTGTGATGAATTGATTTCCCTTGCATATCATAATGAACTTAGTTTGCTTATGAGTTACAAAGAAATGAAACGTATAACTAATTATCTTACAGAATTTGCCCGTTATAAACTTCTTGGATTTGATCTAGAGGAAATTTATATGTATTGTGCGGTGAATTGTATTGAAAACCCTTATATTGCCAATTACATAAAGAAAACAAAACAAATAGAAGGTGAAGAGAATACTAATGAAAGGGAAGAGACTTCCCAATACCCTCCTATTATTTCTTATGATGAATCAGGTAACGAGGAAGAGCCTCCTATTCAACCAATCTCATTAATAAGGAGCTCCAAAAAGAGGATTGAACCCACACATGATGTGGTGAAGAAGAAGAAAAGAAAAAGGAAGAGAGGTAAAAAGATATCTCTCCCAAATAGTGCTGCTCCTATTACTATTGTGCCTCATGAAAATATGATTGTGGAAGATAATGATACTTCTTATGATCTTGAAAATATATTTGGCACTTGCTTGGAAGAATATAATAATTGCTATACTATTGGTGCTATCCATACTATTAATGATGAGAGTGATTATGCTTATGATATGAAAAGGCCCAAGCTTGAGGATGCTATGTTTGATGAAGATGATGTTTTTGAGAATATATTTGCTTCAATTAATGTTAGTCCCAATCTTGGGGATGCTACGTTTAATGAAGATGATATTTTTAGTCTCCCAAGTTTTGATATGCAAATTTATAATGATGATAGCATGCCTCCTACCTATGATGATTATTGTGATGATACTTATGCTATAAAAAGTAGTGATTATATTTATAGAACTTGTCATGATTATGATTATCCCTTCTCTGAACATTACTCTCTTAATGTGGAAACAATTTATAGTATTCGAGCCTCTTATGATGCTTCCACTATTTCGAATGAGAAGAATTTTGCTTATGTGGAGAGTAGTAAAATTTCTATGCTTGTAGATCATGAAAAGAATGCTTTAGGTGCTGGTTATATTGTTGAATTCATTCATGATGCTACTGAAAATTATTATGAGGGAGGAATATATGCTTGTAGGAATTGCAATAATATCAAGTTTCCTCTCTATGTGCTTAAAATTTTGAAGTTATGCTTGTTTTACCTTCCTATGCTAGTTGATTATTGTTCCCATAAGTTGTTTGCTCACAAAACCACTATGCATAGGAAGTATGTTAGACTTAAATGTGCTAGGCATATTCTTCATGATGCTCTCTTTATGTTTCAATTCTTATCATTTATGTGAGCATCATTGAAATCATCATGCCTAGCTGGGGGCATTAAACGATAGCGCTTGTTGGGAGGCAACCCAACTTTATTTTTGTTCCTTGCTTTTTGCTCCTGTTTAGTAATAAATAATTCATCTAGCCTCTGTTTATATGTGGTTTTATGCTTTTGATTAGTGTTTGTGCCAAGTAGAACCATTGGGAAGACTTGGGGAAAGTCTTGTTGATCATGCTGTAAAAACAGAAACTTTAGTGCTCACGAGAATTGCTGCCATTTTTATTTGGAAAGTGATATTTAGTTAATTATTTTTGTATATGATTAATAGATAAATTCATCAGGTCCAGAAATTTATTTGAGAATTTTATGAGTTCCAGAAGTATACGTTTGATCCAGATTACTACAGACTGTTCTGTTTTTGACAGATTCTGTTTTCCATGTGTTGTTTACTTATTTTGATGAATCTATGGCTAGTAAAAGAATTTATAAATCATTGAGAAGTTGGAATACAGTCAGTTTAACACCAATATAAATAAAGAACGAGTTCATTACAGTACTTTGAAGTGGTGATTTATTTTCTTATACTAACGGAGCTTACGAGTTTTCTGTTAAGTTTCGTGTTGTGAAGTTTTCAAGTTTTGGGTAAGGATTCGATGGACTATGGAATAAGGAGTGGAAAGAGCCTAAGCTTGGGGATTCCCAAGTCACCACAAGGTAATATTAAAGGACAACCAAGAGCCTAATCTTGGGGATTCCCCGGAAGGCATCCCCTCTTTCGTCTTCGTTCATCGGTAACTTTACTTGGAGCTATATTTTTATTCGCCACATGATATGTGTTTTGCTTGGAGCGTCATGTTATTTTATTTAGTTTTGCTTGCTGTTTGAATAAAATACCAAGATCTGAAATTATTAAATGTTAGAGAGTCTTCATATAGTTGCATAATTATTCGACTACTCATTGATCTTCACTTATATCTTTCGGAGTAGTTTTTCATTTGCTCTAGTACTTCACTTATATCTTTTAGAGCACGGTGGTGGATTTGTTTCTTCACTTAGATTATTTTGAGAGTCTTAAATAGCATGGTAATTTTCTTAAAATCCTAATATGCTAGGTATTCAAGATTAGTAAAATTTTCTTATGAGTGTTTTGAATACTAAGAGAAGTTTGATGCTTGATGATTGTTTTGAGATATGGAGGTAATAATATCAAAGTCGTGCTAATTGAGTAGTTGTGAATTTGAGTAATACTTGTGTTGAAGTCTGCAAGTCCCGTAGCATGCACGTATGGTAAACGTTGTGTAACAAATTTGAAACATGAGGTGTTATGTGATTGTCTTCCTTATGAGTGGCGGTCGGGGACGACCGATGGTCTTTTCCTACCTATCTATCCCCCTAGGAGCATGCATGTTGTACTGAGGTTTTTGATGACTTGTAGATTTTTGCAATAAGTATGTGAGTTCTTCATGACTAATGTTGAGTCCATGGATTATACGCACTCTCACCCTTCCATCCTTACTAGCCTCTTCGGTACCGTGCATTGCCCTTTCTCACATTGAGAGTTGGTGCAAACTTCACCGGTGCATCCAAACCCCGTGATACGATACGCTCCTTCACACATAAACCTCCTTATATCTTCCTCAAAACAGCCACCATACCTACCTATTATGGCATTTCCATAGCCATTCCGAGATATATTGCCATGCAACTTTCCACCATTCAGTTTATCATGACACATTCATCATTGTCATATTGCTTAGCATGATCATGTAGTTGACATAGTATTTGTGGAAATGCCACCGTTCATAATTCTTTCATACATGTCACTCTTGGTTCATTTCATATCCCGGTACACCGCCGGAGGCATTCATATAGAGTCATACATTGTTCTAGTATCGAGTTATAATCATTGAGTTGTAAATAAATAGAAGAGTGATGATCATCATTTTCTAGAGCATTGTCCCAAGTTAGGAATAAAAAAGGGAAAGGCCATAAAAAAGAGAAGGCCCAAAAAATAGAAAGGCCATAAAAAGAAAAAAAGGCCAAATAAAAAAATGAGAGAAAAAGAGAGAAGGGACAATGCTACTATCCTTTTACCACACATGTGCTTCAAAGTAGCACCATGATCTTCATAGTAGAGAGTCTCTTATGTTATCACTTTCATATACTAGTGGGAATTTTTCATTATAGAACTTGGCTTGTATATTCCAACAATGGGCCTCCTCAAGTGCCCTAGGTCTTCGTGAGCAAGCAAGTTGGATGCACACCCACTAGTTTCTTTTGTTGAGCTTTCATACATTTATAGCTCTAGTGCATCCGTTGCATGGAAATCCCTACTCCTTGCATTAACATCAATCGGTGGGCATCTCCATAGCCCATTGATTAGCCTCGTTGATGTGAGACTTTCTCCTTTTTGTCTTCTCCACATAACCCCCTCATTATTCTATTCCACCCATAGTGCTATATCCATGGCTCGCGCTCATGTATTGCGTGAAAGTTTATAGGTTTGAGATTACTAAAGTATGAAACAATTGCTTGGCTTGTCATCGGGGTTGTGCATGATGAGAGCATTCTTGTGTGACGAAAATGAAACATGACTAAACTATATGATTTGTAGGGATAACTTTCTTTGGCCATGTTATTTTGAGAAGATATGATTGCTTTGTTAGTATGCTTGAAATATTATTATTTTTATGTCAATATGAACTTTTGTATTGAATCTTATGGATCTGAATATTCATGCCACAATTAAGAATAATTACATTGAAATTATGCCAAGTAGCACTCCGCATCAAAAACTCTGTTTTTATCATTTACCTACTCGAGGACGAGCAGGAACTAAGCTTGGGGATGCTTGATACGTCTCCAACGTATCTATAATTTTTGATTGCTCCATGCTATGTTATCTACTGTTTTGGGCAGTATTGGACTTTATTATCCACTTTTATATTATTTTTGGGACTAACCTATTAACCGGAGGCCCAGCCTAGAATTGCTGTTTTTTTCCTATTTCAGTGTTTCGAAGAAAAGGAATATCAAACAGAGTCGAAACGGAACGAAATCAACTGGAAAAGTTATTTTTGGAAGGAAAGCTACCAGATGGACTTCGAGCCCACGTCAAGAGCCAAGGGAGGTGCTCACGAGGGTGGGGGGCGCCCCCCCCTAGGGCGCGCCCCTGCCTCGTGGGGCCCCCGAAGCTCCACCGACGTACTTCCTGCACCCATATATACTCACGTACCCTAAAACTTCTAGAACAGACAATAGATCAGGAGTTCCACCGCCAGAAGCCTCCGTAGCCACCGAAAGCCAATCTAGACCCGTTCTGGCACCCTGCTGGAGGGGGCAATCCCTCTCCAGTGGCCATCTTCATCATCCCGGTGCTCTCCATGACGAGGAGGGAGTGTTCTCCCTCGGGGCTGAGGGTATGTACCAGTAGCTATGTGTTTGATCTCTCTCTCTCTCGTGTTCTTGAGGTTATACGATCTTGATGTATCGCGAGCTTTGCTATTATATTTGGATCTTATGTTTCTCCTCCCCCTCTACTCTCTTGTAATGGATTGAGTTTCCCCTTTGAAGTAATCTTAACGGATTGAGTCTTTAAAGATTTGAGAACACTTGATGTATGTCTTGCCGTGCGTATTTGTGGTGACAACGGGATACCACGTGATTCACTTGATGTATGTTTTGGTGATCAACTTGCGGGTTCCGCCCATGAACCTATGCATAGGGGTTGGCACACGTTTTCGTCGTGATTCTCCGGTAGAACTTTGGGGCACTCTTTGAGGTCATATGTGTTGGTTGAATAGATGAATCTGAGATTGTGTGATGCATATCGTATAATCATACCCACAGATACTTGAGGTGACATTGGAGTATCTAGGTGACATTAGGGTTTTGGTTGATTTGTGTCTTAAGGTGTTATTCTAGTACGAACTCTAGGGCTGTTTGTGACACTTATAGGAATAGCCCAACGGATTGATTGGAAAGAATAACTTTGAGGTGGTTTCGTACCCTACCATAATCTCTTCGTTTGTTCTCCGCTATTAGTGACTTTGGAGTGACTCTTTGTTGCATGTTGAGGGATAGTTATGTGATCCAATTATGTTATTATTGTTGAGAGGACTTGCACTAGTGAAAGTATGAACCCTAGGCCTTGTTTCAACGCATTGCAATACCGTTTACGCTCACTTTTATCATTAGTTACCTTGCTGTTTTTATAATTTCAGATTAAAAATACCTTTATCTACCATCCATATTGCACTGGTATCACCATCTCTTCGCCGAACTAGTGCACCTATACAATTTACCATTGTATTGGGTGTGTTGGGGACACAAGAGACTCTTTGTTATTTGGTTGCAGGGTTGCTTGAGAGAGACCATCTTCATCCTACGCCTCCTATGGATTGATAGACCTTAGGTCATCCACTTGAGGGAAATTTGCTACTGTCCTACAAACCTCTGCACTTGGAGGCCCAACAACGTCTACAAGAATAAGGTTGTGTAGTAGACATCAATGGGATCTCACGGGAACAGAAGGTTGCGGCGGAGGAAAAGTATTTTCGTGGATGCTTCTAGTGGTTCTGGAATATATGTGAATATATAGGAGGAAGAGCTAGGCCAGGGGGTCACCGAGGGCCCACAAGGTAGGGGGCGCGCCCTCCACCCTTGCCGCCGCCTCGTGGCTCTTCTGACTTGGACTCCAAGTCCCCTGGGTGTCTTCTGGTCCAAGAAAAAACATCGTGAAGTTTTATTCCGTTTGGACTCCGTTTAGTATTCCTTTTCAGGATGCTAAAAACAAGGAAAAATCATAAACTCGTATTTGGCTCTAGGTTAATAGGCCAGTCCCAAAAATAATATAAAATAGCATATTAATTCATATAAAACATCCAAAACAGATAATATAATTTCATGGAACAACAAAAAATTATAGATACATTGGAGATGTATCACCCTTGTAGATCGCTAAGCGGAAGCGTTTATCAACGCGGATGACGTAGTCATACACCTTCACGATCCATCCCGATCAAGTACCGAACGTATGGCACCTCCGCGTTCAGCACACGTTCAGATCGATGACGTCCTCGCCTTCTTGATCCAGCAAGAGGGGTGAAGTAGTTGATGAGTTCCGGCAGCACGACGGTGTGGTGACAGTGGTGGTGAAGAACAATCTCCGCAGGGCTTCGCCAAGCACAATGAAAACTATGACGGAGGATAAACTAGAAGGGGCGGGGTTGCCAGCACACGGCTTGGTGAATATTGATGTGTTCCGGGTGCTAGCCCTGCCCCTCTATTTATATGTTGAGCCCTGGGGTCGCTTCTTGGAGAAAGAGCCTCCTCAAAGTCGGTTTCACCCGCAAGGCAAGAGTCCTTCTCGGACTCCAGGACCAGACGCCAGGGTCCTCGATGTCTAGACCTAGACACCAGGGTCCCTGGCGTCTGGCCCTGGCCTCCGCAAAACTTCCTTTTGCACCTTCCTAAAGCCCCGTGGGCTTTACCCCTTGGCCCAAATAAAGTGTTCTTGCACAAGAACATTTCAGGAAACATCCAAAACCCCTTCCGGTGAATTTCGGAACCCTTCTGGAGACCAAACACTATTATCCCATATATGAATTTTTACCTCCGGACCATTCCAGAGCTCCTCGTCATGTCCGTGATCTCATCTGGGACTCCGAACAGCATTCGGTCACCAACATAGATAACTCATACAATACTATATCATCAACGAACGTTAAGCATGCGGACCCTCCGGGTTCGAGAATGATGTAGACATGACTGAGACGCTTCTTCGGTCAATAACCAATAGTGGTACCTGGATGCCCATATTGGTTCCTACATATTCTACGAAGACCTTTATCGGTCGAACCTTTATGGCAACATACGTAGTTCCCTTTGTGTGTCGGTATGTTACTTGCTCGAGATTCTATCGTCGATACCTCACACCTAGTTCAATCTTGTTACCGGCAAGTCTCTTTACTCGTTTTGTAATATATCATCATGTAACTAACTCCTTAGTCACTTTTCTTGCAAGCTTCTTGTGGCGTTATATTACCGAGAGGGCCCAGAGATACCTCTCTATCACACGGAGTGACAAATCCCAATCTCGGTCCATGCCAACTCAACAAACACCTTCGGAGATACTTGTAGAGCATCTTTATGATCACCCAGTTACGTTGTGATGTTTGATAGCACATAAGGTATTCCTCTGGTATCCGGGAGTTGCATGATCTCATGGTCGAAGGAATATGTATTTGACATTAAGAAAGTAGTAGCAATAAACCGAACGATCATATGCTAAGCTAATGGATGGGTCTTGTCCATCACATCATTCTCCCAATGATGTGATCCCGTTATCAAGTGACAACACATGTCTATGGTTATGAAACCTTAACCATCTTTTGATCAACGAGCTAGTCTAGTAGAGGCATACTAGGGACACGGTATTTGTTTATGTATCCACACATGTATTTAAGTTTCCGGTCAATACAATTCTAGCATGAGTAATAAACCTTTACCATGATTAAGGAAATATAATAATAACCACTTTATTATTGCCTCTAGGGCATATTTCCAACAAATATTAGTCTCCTGTTGGACAATGGAGACTTTCACAATAAATACATCAATATTGGAATTGTATTTATAATTTTCATAGCAATATTTAAGTATAGCAAAAAAATTAGGTCTATAAACAAAATCATCATAATCTTCATACTTTCAAACAGATATTCAATTCCATAAGCACCTTTAAAGCAATAAATTCTTCTATTCCTTCCACATCATATTAATCATATCTACCATTAGCAAAAGAAGCCAAGGTTTCGTTATTGTTAAATTTGCATGAAAAGGGAAGGTGTGGAGCCTTCATCCTAGAGCAACAAGTATAATCATATCTCTGGCATAAATTCCAAGCATACCAATGAAACATATCAATTTGATCCCATAACAGTTTCCCTTTTTGTGTCAGCGATAATCCCTAAAGTATTCACGTTGATCCAACGTGTCTCCCATTATCATGTTGAATGGGGTTCTCTCAGGATTATCAAAGTAGTGCATAATATTTTTCACGTAATGAGCATCAAGGGTTTTAGGAGGTTCCCCATCTCCATGAATAGCAAGTACAACTAATTTTTTGGTGTTTCGTGTTCCATATCCACAACTAAAGATAGAGAACAACTTACAATAGGAAATAAAAACTACTTAGTGATAAAGCAAACAAGCACAGACGAGAATATTCACCACACGCTATTGCTCCCCATCAACGGCGCTAGAAAAAGGTCTTGATAACCCACACATATAGGGGATCGTTTGTATCCTTTTCCGATAAATAAGAGTGTCGAACCCAATGGGGAACTAAAGGTAGAACAAATATTCCCTCAAGTTCTATCGACTACCGATACAACTCTACGCATGCTCAACGTTTGCTTTACCTAAAACATGAATAAAACTAGAAGTACTTTGTAGGTGTGGATAGCAGGTTTGCAAGATGATAACGAACATGAAAATAAAAGTTATGTGTTGTTTAAATAAAGAAACAATTAATGTAGTAAAAGGAGTGTGGTTTAGTGGTGGTAGGATTTGCGGAATTGTCCCTTAGCAATTGACTACGTTACTAGACTGATAGCAAGTTTTTATGTGGGAGAGGCCACTGCTAACATGACATCCCTCACTTGGAACTCTATGCACTTATAATTGGAACTATTAGCAAGCATCTGCAACTACTAGTGTTCATTAAGGTAAAACCCAACCATAGCATTAAGACATATATTAGTCCCCCTTCAATCCCATACATATCAATTTCTATGTTTAGGCTGAAGCTGTTGTCACCCTTGCCCTCCAATGCATAGTCCTATCAATGTACAACTAACCCTATGATGTGATCCACACGCGTGCTCATATGATGGGCGCCAAAGGACAGCAACATAACCACAAGCAATTTAAACCAACCATAGCAATTCACCAATTACCGATAGGACAACAAAAATCTACTCAGACATCATAGGATGGCAACATATCATTGGATAATAGTATGAAGCATGAAGCACCATGTTCTTCAAGTAGAGGGTATAGCGGGTTGCGGGAGAGTGGACCACTGAATATAGATGGGGGAAGGTGATGGAGTTGTTGGTGAAGATGACAGAGTTGTTAGAGTAGATCGCCGTCACACGATGATTGCACTGGTAGTGTTCTGGGGCACTGGGAGAAAGGGGGAGAGAGCCCCCTCCTTCTTCTTCTTCCTTGGCCTCTCCCTAGATGGGAGGAGAGTTCCCCCTCTAGTACATTGCCTCCATGGCAGCGGAGGGGTGGGAGCCCCTCCGAGATTCGACCTCCCTCTCTGTTCTCTTTTGTTTCGCGTCCCCAAATCTGGCCGAAAAACATTTCTTAAATATCCGGAGATCCGTAACTCAGATTGTGCTAAGATTTTAACACAATTTTTCCGGATATAAGCTTCCTTGCGCCCGAAGTAGAGCTCCAACCGATGTTCGAGGAGGGCACAAGACACCTGGGCGCACTAAAAAAAAGACACATCCGTGACATTTTGGGCCGAACGAAAAAAAATTATGTCATACATATGACACTTCTATGACGATAATTGTGACAAAACCCGGTATCATCATAGATGTGGTGGGCTCCTACTTCTATGACAAAAAATCATGACAGAAAATGGGCTTTTCGTCCTGGGCGGGTCGGAGACGCAGCTGCATGACATTCTTTGGGCCGTCCATGACGGAAAAAACCGTGGTAGAAGCGAGGGGGAGGAAAATTTCAGGGAGTTCCTGGTTACGGTGGGAGGTCGGGGCCGAGCGATGCGAGCTTCTCTCGTACACGTACGCGCGTGTGTGTGAGGCGTTGGCTCTAACTGAACCCGAGCGAGGCGTTGGGCTCTAACTGAACCCGAGCGATTGCACTGCAGGCTACGCGTTACTGAACCCAAGCAATCGATCGATGGCTGTTAACTGAACCCGATCGAGCGATTCCTTCGCTACTGCTGCTAACTGAAGCCGATCGATGCTGCCTCTGGATGAACAGTGAGCGTTGCGGGTGGGGTTGGATGAACAGTTCCCGATGGGGGTGGATGAACAGGACCCCGTGGTGTTGCCTCTGGATGAACAGGACCCTGATCGATCGAGCCGGTTGGGGCTGGATGAACATGACCCCATGGAGGGTTGGATGAACAGGACCACCCCATGGAGGGCTGGATGAACAGTAGACGGTGGAGGGCAGGATGAACAGTAGCCCGTGGAGGGGTAGTTGAACAGGAGCCCGTGGAGAGGGCTGGTTGAACAGTAGCCGGTGGAGTAGCGCGTGGTGGAGGCTGGATGAACAGGAGCCCGTGGATGAACAGTCGCAGGTGGAGGCTGGAGGAGGTCGACGGTGGATGAACATTAGCTCGTGGAGGCTAGAGGGGGTCGACGGTGGAGATGAACAGTTACCCGTGGAGTCCCGTTTTGCGGTACGCCACACCCCTCCCGATGAACAGGACCCCCGTTTCGACTGTAGCGCTCCAACACAAGCCTGTTTCCTCCGTTTTGCGGTACGCCACACCCCTCCCGATGAACAGGACGCCCGTTTCGACCGTAGGAGGTCCGTTTCCTCTGCTTTGCGGTACGCCAGACCCCTCCCGATCAATAGGATCCCGTTTCGAACGTGGCCGGTCGAACACAAGGCCGTTTCCTCCGTTCTGCGGTACGCCAGGCCTCGTCGCCTGCTCCGTCCAAGCCCTCCCGATGAACACGAGCATTCCGTCGCCTCCCCATGAACACGACGCATTCCGTTGCCTCCCCATGAACACGACGATGACGCTGTTTCTCTGTTCCGACCTAGCCATGTACACGAGCCCTGGCCGTACGTATGCGCGAGTAGGCGTTCGAGACCCCGCCCATATGTACACATACGTGGCCGTATTTTCTTTCTTGCACCCTGGATGTTGTACGTGTGTGTACATGCTACGTGCGCTCCTCTACTACGACACGTGTGCGCCTCTACATCTGCCAGTATATATGTACGTACACGTTCGTGACCAGAATGACCACGCTACGTACGCTTCGACCAGGTGGGTCCCGACTGTCAGGCACTTCCTTGCATGCGAAGATGTAGCTGGTGGGTCCCAACAGTCAGGGGAAACGTTTTCTTTGTGAAATACGGTGGCCCGTCCGGTGGGTCCCCGCTGTCAGGTGGAGGAATAATAATTTTGCACGTAATAAGGAGGCACTTCCTTGCTGCGGCCGTGGACCCAGCTGTCAGCCTCTCCATGTATAGTCAATGTCCGATGGAAGCCGTTCCTTGACCACGTTGACCACGCCGCGCCGACAGCACCAGGGCGGTGGACGATGGCGAGGCCTAGGAAGGGGACGACGCGGAGCCGGGGAAGACGCGGCAGTGGATTCCCACACGTAGAGGAGTACGAGGGTTCACTGGTTCGCTGCGGTGTGAGGCTGCCGTCGCTGGAGAATAACAGGGGGTGTGGGTGAGTAGATGGATGGCCTGGCCAGCGGTGGGAGTAGTAGGGGGCGGTGAGGCCTCCGCCGCATCGCAGCTAGCCACGGGAGGCAGGAGCACGAGGCACGACCGGCGCTGGTTTGGGCGGCTGGAGCAAGAAGACCAGAGGTTGAAGAAGCACTACGGCCGTTGAATGGACATCGTACGGTCACTGGAGCTAGAATCGTGCATATTGACTAAGTTGACAAAGCCCTCTGTCCCCGTCAACTTAGTAGGCCCACAAGTCAGCCTTCCACCAAGGTGGGTCCCAGCTAGCAGGGGGTATTCATTTTTTTGTGCGTAATAAGGAGGCACTTCCGGTGGGTCCGAGCTGACAGCAGGGGGAACATTTTTTTCACAAAATATGGTGGCCCGTCGGGTGGGTCCCAGCAGTCAGGGGCAAACGATTTTTTTTGCGATATACTGGTGGGCGTCCGGTGGGTCCCTGCTGTCAGGTGGAGGAATAATTATTCTCTGTGTAATAAGGAGGCACTTCCTTGCGGCTGCCGTGGACCCAGCTGTCAGCCTCTCCACGTACACTATTCTTCTGATGGAATTCGGTTGTTTACCACATTGACCACGCCGCGCCGACAGCACCACGGCGGTGGACGACGGCGAGGCCTAGGAAGGGGACGACACGGAGCTGGGGAAGATGCGGCAGTGGATTCCCATGAGGCGAGGAGTACGAGGGTTCACTAGTTCGGCTGTGCTGTCGTCACCGCAGAATAACAGGAGGTGTGGGTGAGTGGAGTGGAGGGATGGCCTGGCCAGCGGTGGGAGTAGTATGGGGGCGGTGAGGCCTCCGCGGCAGCACAGCCGGCCACGGGAGGCAGGAGCAGGCGGCACGACCGGCGCTGCTTTGGGCGGCTGGAGCAAGAAGACCAGAGGTTGAAGAAGCACTACGGCTGTTGGATGGACATCGAACGGTCAATCGAGCTAGAATCGTGCATATTGACTAAGTTGACAAAGCCCTTCGTCCCTGTCAACTTAGTAGGCCCACTATACTGGGTCCCAGCTAGCAGGGGGAGTATTCATTTTTTTGTGCGTAATAAGGAGGCACTTCCTTGCGTGCGAAGATATAGCTGGTGGGTCCGAGCTGTCAGCGGCGGTAATGTTTTTTTCGCGAAATACAGAGGCCGTTTTGGTGGGTCCCAGATGTCAGGTGGAGGAAATCATTATTTTGCGCGTAATAAGGAGGCATTTCCTTGCGTGCGGCCGTGGACCCAGCTATCAGCCTCTCCATGTACAGTCCACTTCAGATGCATGTCGGTCGTTGACCACGCTGACCACGCCACGCCTGGGCGGTGGACGACGACGAGGCCTAGGAAGGGAACAACACAGAGGCAGGGAAGACTCGGCCGTTGTTTTTGTTTCCCATGCGGAGGGGAGTACGACTGTATGAGGGTTTACTAGTTCGTCTGTCGTCGCCGGAGAATAACAGCAGGTGTGGGTGAGTAGAGGGATGGCTAGGCCAGCGATGGGAGTACGGTGGGGCGGTGAGGCCTGCGCGGCAGCACAGCCGGCCGCGGGGAGGAGGGAGCAGGCAGTCCCGCCGGCGCTTGTTTGAGCGGCTGGAGCAGGAAGAGCAGAGATTGAAGAAGCACGACAGCCGTTGGATGACATCCAACAGTATACAAGCCATCTGTGGAAAGCCTCAAATCTGGGGAATACAGCATACAACCCATCTGCCATTATTTCAAATAATTTACAGCCCATTTGCTAATTCTTACGGGTTTTTTTGGAGCCCATATTCTTTATGTTAGCATTATAGCCCATATTGTGGCCACATTTAAAAAATTATACAAAATTTTGCATATGTCGGTGCGGTCTAAACTGTTTTTAATCCCGAAATTTCGAGTCACATTCAGACTGATTTTAAAAATAAATGTATATCAATATAAAATCCAATAAATTGTCCACACATAAAAATCAATGCAATTTAAAATCTCGAAATGAAAAAAAGATATTTGAAAATAATTGCCGGTTTGATGTGTTTTAAAAATTTACAGCCCATTTCTCATTACTGATAGGCAATTTTCTCGGCTAGCCGAATGAAGCTCTCCTCGTCTTGAAAGATTTGCAGCCCAACAGGCCTGATAGAGCGACTTACTTGACAAATCACAAAAGAACTGGGCTAGCCATTTTCAGAAACAAAAAAAAACTACTGGGCTGGTCTGTGGTAAACATAAAACAAAAGGCTGTCTAGACAGGCCAGAGTGTCACGCACAGCCCAGTTGACACCCTGCTTCCGTCTCAAAAATAAATTAGATAAATGCCACTCCAATTATGGCGATTCATAAAAATGCCACTGCAATTTCCAAACTTTGAAAAATGCCACTGCAATTTTTGCAAACTTTGAAAAACGCCACTGCAGTTTGCAAACGTTGAAAAACGCCACTCCAGACTTCGAAAAATGCCACTAGAAATGGCATGAAATGGCATTTTTCAAAGTTTGGAAATTGCAGTGGAATTTCTCGGATACACCAGATTTGCAGTGGCATTTATCAAATTAACCCAAAAGAAAAATTACTGGGCGAGCTGCTGGGTCCCTAGGGGCAGCCGCTTGTTGTGCAATTCTCTCATTTACTGACTACGTTGACAATGGCATGGGACCCAGATGTCGGAAATCCACTAGGAGGAGCCATCTTTTTATTGGCTTTAAATAAGGAGGCACTTGCTTGCGTACTGCCATGACCTTGGCGGGTCCCTGCTGTCATCCTCTCCACGTACAATCATCTCCTGATTGTGTACGCGTCAACTTGCTAGGCCCACAAGTCAGCCTCTAAACCGTGGAGGACAAATACAACCCATTTAAAAAAATAACAGCCCATTCCATACGTTCAAACGGAAAGTTCAACATTCAGAGCAAAGTAACAGGTCTGATCCACATATAGAGTACTGAACTTCCACATTGACAACCATCATAGCCAAGTTAACTATCTACTCCCACTAGCACTCTAGTAGCGTACAAGTACTAACTTACTCTTAGCTAACTACATGATGCTGGCCACCATATGCTGTCCATGCTAAACACCGGCACCGGCGTCCTCCGCCTCGCCTCGGACTTGCCAGAGGTGCGATAGGGCGCGTTGCTCGCGCGCATTGGCCCTTTCCATGCCGGCGTGGTCCACCAAAGCTTCGGCTTCCAAGCGAGAAACCCACTTGACGAGCTGGTAGTAAAAATCGGCGTCATGAACGCGTGCGTGCCCGACAGCCTCCAGGGCTATTTGCCGGGCTCCGGCCTCCACGTAGTCGGCCCAGATGCGGGCGCTCTACTCGTGACTCAGAGCGTCGGTGCGCTGCTGCTCCATGTCTCGCTGGCGACGCAAATCGGCGATACACTGCTCCTCCGCCAGGCGGTGGCGCTCCAACAACTCTTGCTCCTCCGCAATGCGGTCGTGCTCCAACAACTCCTCGATCTCCGCATTGCCATCTAAAGACAGATAGAATGCCTCCTCCCTCCGTCTGCCTTCCGGTGAAAACCCGAACACTAGTTTCGGCGGTGACCGCCTCCGGCGTCACCTACCGCGGACGGGCGGGGGCATGGCGGACGTGGTGAGCGACGTCGGGCTGGTGGGGGCTTATGAGGATATGGCGAGTTGGGTCACGGTGGCACCTGAGAAGGCCGGGAAACAGTACTTATAGGCAGAAGGTAGCGCGACGGTTATCGGAATTCAATGCATAATGGCTTAGCGCGCCAGCTTGCCGTGGAAAACTAGAGAAACTGAAATTATGACTGTGACGTCCCGTCCCATCTGGGTCGCACGCCGGCATGGCGGTCAAACGAGTGCACTCGAATCATCTCCCTCCTTGTCAATAATGATTCCACGGATTTAAAGCATATCTTTTTTCGCATCAGTTAGCTGCCTTAATTACGGCCGACTGCATGCAGGCACTCAGAATCACTCGCAGGCAGTACGCGAAGTAGCATGCAACGAGTCGCAGCCGAGGTCACGCATGCAGCCACTTAAATCGCTGGAATTAATTAGGCTTAAACTTCTGCATGCCGTTAATTATTGCCATGCCTTGGTCTTGCTGCTTTGCTCACGGGACTAATAAATCCCGGACGGAGGGAGTACCTTGGTTGGTGAGAGGTTTGAATTAAGCCCTACAAACCGGAAAGGAGGTACTCCCTCCGTTTTATTTAGTTAGCATATTAGCTTTGGTCAAAGTCAAGCTTTACAAACTTTGACCAAGTTTATATACAAAAATATTAAGATATACAATAACAAATCAACAACATTAGATTTATTATTAAATGTACTTTCACATCATATAGATTTATTATGATAAATGTGTATATTGTTTTCTATAAACTTGGTCAAACTTTACGAAGTTTGACTTCAATCAACTCTAATATGCAGATTAAATAAAAATGGAGGGAGTACTAGTACGTGCGTGATCCGCTATTTATTCGTGTAGGATCGAGTAGGTCGTTTCTTGAATTGAGCCCTGCAAACCGGAAAGGAGGTAGTACGTGCGTGATCCGCTATTTATCCGTGTAGGATCAATAGTGTAGCTTGTCAGTTTCTTCAGAGGTATGCGTTTTTATCCGTGTAGGATCGATAGTGTAGCCTGTCAGTTTCTTCAGAGGTAGGCATTTTTATTCAAAAAACTGCCACTTCGCATCTTGCGTCACAAATAAAACTGCCAGGAGCGCATTTGTAGGCTAGCTAGTGATCGATCAGTAACTTGTAAACACTAAGCGAACAGAAATAAGTAACTGTTAATGCATCTCAATGATTCACAGATCATATACAAATATGTAGCTCCAAAAGCAAAGATCAGCCACTTCGGATCTCGCGTCGCAACTAAAACTAACTTGTACGATTCCCATACATAAGATCAACATGTTAATGCATCTCAATGATTCATAGATCATATACAAATATGTAGCTCCAAAAGCAGAGATCTAGAAAAAACATCTGTTCTTCCTACTAACATAGATGCTTCTCTTGGCCAACATTCAGTACAGACTGGAAGACAAATTTGTTTGTGAAGTCTACAATTCCTCTTGCAAACGTAAGTGGTTTCACCAACAGCTGGAACCATGAGAATGAACCACACATGATGGAGGAACATCCACTGCAATATGATTTGGTCTTCTCTCGATCACACCGCGAGACTATTTTCGGAATACAAACTTTAACTTAGGCAAAATGATGCCCATTGTATAATCAGACCAAAGCAATGAAGCAACTAGTGTTGGCCAATAAATAGTACAGTACTACTTTTCTGCAGTCCATGAAGTGACTATCCAATCTTTCTGTGTCTATTTTCAAATGGCACTGCATGCAGTGACTATACTATTCTCTTGTGCAGTTCAACCAAAATTGTGGACACTTTGTTTGTTTTCCAAATAGCAACAGGCAGACATCTCTGTCTGCACAAATATCAAGCAGCTAGTAAACATATACCACACCTTGTATTTTCGGTTTAAACATGTCTCTTCCGCTTAGCATCTGTCATGTTCTGCACTGGACAATCTGATACAGTTATGTTTTGCCCTGGACAATTTCATACTGAATTGATTTGCTGGTTCAGAGCAGAAATATAGCGCCTATTCTTCATCAGACCAAGGATATCCATGTTCGCAGTGATGGAAGAGGTGAAATCAATACAACCGAAATTGAGCATCCAATCATTGAATCATGTCCTGCACCTCCAATGTAGGTCCACCCTGCCAATAAATTCACATGCAAACCACTAGTATTACTATCTAATGACAGTACAAAAAGAGTAGCAAGATAGTAGCAAACCATGTACCTTTGTAATGAACAGCTCATAGTGCCACCAATTGGATATAAAGGTTTGGAAAAAAACATGCTCCTAATGTTGAACCAGTCGGACTTTTTGTGCAGTTCCACTAAAATCGAGCATCCCTGTTTGCATAGATATTGAAAGTGTAATTACTCTAAAAGTGGCACTAGTTGAAGCATAGACTCACAAATATAAGCATTCCAATTTCATAATGGGAAAAGGTAGCAAGACTGTTTCTAACCACCTGTTTGAAGGAATAAATAAAACAACAACGGCTGATGTCAGGAAGGCATACATAGTTTTTTCTGAAAAACTGAGCCATTCCTGACCTTTCCTCTTCTTTTAAGAAAATTTTGTGCAGTTCTACTAAAATAAAATGCCATCACCGCCTTGACAATTCAGTGACACTGTACAAAAGGTAATGACTTAACATTACATCATGATGTCAGGTATGTAGTCGACAGGCATTAGAGACAAACATACAGACCTCCTCCGATAACATAATGAACATTAATTTTAACAAAGGTGTGACTAGCTTTACCGGGATAATTTGAGTGAACTCTACACCCTTTGTTCCTTAATATAAGACGTTTTCGCGGTTCAATTTAAAGTACCCAAACGTCTAGTATTTAGAAAAACATGTACTAGTATTCTTGAGCACATATCTGGGAAAGCTTGCCACACTTTATTTATGTCCATACGCTAATGCAACACCATTCGAATACTACAAATATACACTAATACAGTGGCTAGTGCAACAGTAGAGTAGTTAGTTTATTACAGGGTACAGTACAGTGGTTTTACTGAATAGATTTCAATAGACTCTAGCACTGGAAGGTTTCTATAAGAATTAACAATACAAAATGTAAAGGTAACAAGTTTCAGCATTGGTATACTAGCTCTGCATGAGCATTAAACCAAATACAAAAATCTGAAGGTAACTAGCATTATTAACTAATGACAGTATAAAAAAATTGCAAGCCATGTACCTCCAAGGTAAATATCATTTCGAACTCGGGGGGGGGGGGCCTTAAAAATTGCTATCCCAATCTTGATAATCGATCAAACATAAAAACTTGATCGAACAAATCAAGAGAACAGCCGGAGGAGGAGGTGCCCACTCTTGACCTTTCCTCTTGTCTTCATAATTGTCTGTGCAGTTTAACCAAAATAAAATGACATCAGCGCCTTAGCATTTTGGTGACACTGTACAAAAAGATTAACTTATCTCATGAAAGTGAGGTATGTAATATATAAGCATTAACAGTGCAAAAATCTAAAGGTGGTAACAAGTTTCATCGTTGGTATACTGGCTGTGCAACAACATTAGAATGCCTTAGCTGAAAAATCTTTAATGCATCCACAATCAACATCTAACCCTAAAATAATCCAGTGACATTAAATGGCATTGCTTAAATTTATCGGTGGCATTAGACTGAGAGCGACATTAGTTAAATGTGGCATCACTTTAGCAGTAGGATTGCTTTACTTGATTGCTGGCGTGATACTAACAGCAAAAAAAAGTGGCAATAAGAGCATGGGAGGACCACTCGGACAGTGGGCGCACCAGTACGATCTACCTCCATGGACGCAGAGTGGTGAGGGGGGTATGGTTGCCCAGAGCAACAAATATCCAGGCAGCATATGTGGATTACGTCCCATTTTTGTTCTCTTTAGCCACCTTTTTCATATGCGAGGACAACAAACCGATCGACCTGGTCATTCTCTATTGCGTTGTCATGCCTTTCTACCCTTCTTCGACCAAGAGACACGAGACTCGTTCCTTAGCTACTGATTTTCCCCTTTTCAACCTAGATGCGGGTTCGATGCCTACTCTCTTGGACAGTACAGTCTCCCTTCCTTTCCTTATTCAACCCAGACATGGATTAGTCTGCATGAAGTAGGGTTTCCTTTAATAGTGCAAATTATGGTTTTCGTCTGCGTGTCCAATAGAGCAGAGGATAGCAAATTGGGAAGATGGTGGAGTGGAAAAAGATCCACATGCAACGACGTGGCAGATGGGGCAATAGAACAAGGTTATGGTTCGAAAAGAGGTAGCATACCTGAGGGTCGGCGGGAAGTGGCTTCGCTCGTGGTCGTCGTCCTCCGCGCACACTACGGCAGCGAGCTTGGGGATGGAGGCCATCCCGCGCGGGCGCTAGGTCTGAGAGGACGACCTTGTCGTCAGTGCGTGACCTCGCTCGCTGACGACGAGTGTGTCAACGCTGCACGTCCTTTTCTTCCCTGGCGGATCTGTGACCACCGGTGAGGAGGGAGAGAGGGGCCGTCTTTTTTAGATCTGGAGAGAGGGTGGTAGTGTGAGAAGCAAGTGGGCAGCCCTTAGCAAGAAAGCGCTCAAGCTCCAGCCTATATATCTTTTTTATACTACTAGTACTGGAGGTGGAGTAGTGGTAGAGTAGTTTATATTTTCTCTGCGTACAGTACCAGTTAGTCGTGCTTCAAAACTGATCGACACGCCACTAAAAAAATAAAGATCGATAACTAATGTGGCACCTCGGGCCAACGCGGCCAGATCACATGTTGCACGAGAAATTACACACCATGCTTCATTGACATGTGGTCCTGTTCCAACATATCAGTGAGATGACGGCGAGTAGTAGGAGTATTTCTGAACGGACATGTAGGTCGGGGCGCCTCTTCGTGAACCGTGGCAAACTCGCGACCGTCCATCGACTCTTCGCCTTTCCCTCTCGATTTGGAACTGCTGTCGCACGCTCTTCCTCTCCCTCCTCCATTTTGCTCCAGCCCTTCACCCTTTCTTCTGCCATTGTTCGATCGTCTTCTCCATGGAGGGAACATGCCAGAAACGACCCCATTATTCTTGCCCCGATCTGAAAGATGACGTGGTGGAGGAACTCATTGATCAGTGCGATGTCATCACCTCGGCTAGCATGGCAGGTTCGTTCAGGCCCATTCTCGACTCAACTAATAACATCATTACAAAGAAACCAAGAGTCAAGGAGCGGTTTGATCTCCCCTATCTTCTTCGCTGTGACCCTGATGATGACTGGCGCTGGCACGACGGAGGCCTCGCCCTGTGCAAGTTGATGCAGCTTGATAATGATACGTATGATGTTAAGATGCCATTGCTTGAGGGCAAGACTTGGGCGGGCGCAAATGGAGATTGGGTTGTTTACATTGGGTCCAACTGCGAGTGGGAACTTGTGAATGTGTACACTCGTCACCGGGTTCCACTTCCAAAAATCTCAGCACACTGCCCAGAGGTTGAGCACATCGGTAATGTACGCACGTTAAAATACGATCATGGTGACTGTATTCTACGGAAGATAGAAATTTGTCAATTTCCCAACCGCTCTTGGAATTACAAAAACTATGATGTTGTTGCTATCTTCGACAAGCTTGTTGCCGTCCTTGATGGTTTCACTCGATGGATATTACTCAAAAATCAGTTTTTGTACATGGATGAGTACTATGATGCAATTCAATACGAGGGCCTTGTGTTTGCTGCCACCACTCGTAGCATTGTTTTGCATGGCATCCTCATACTTTCGGTACATTTATCTTCCACCATAATTATAATTGTTTCATCCACATGCATGCGGGTTAGCAAGTTTCCCTTTACTAATTAACCTTCTTCTTGTGTTTCCAAGGTCCTGTGAACATCCCACCACCTATACTTGAAAAAATTTATAACCAAGGGGGAGATGACGATGGTGATGATCACGAGCATGAGGACGAGCAGCGCCCATATACTCTGTGGCGCCTGGCAACTAATTCCGATGGATCACCTCTTCTTGTGTGTATACAGCCCACTGATGATGTTACTGCTAAGGAAGCAGGTGTCTCCCATGGTCGCACTCTCCGGACCTATTCCAACACCTGTTGCATGGTATTCGGGATGGATACTAGTGTGCTAGCGCCAACTCCTTCTCCCTGGTACAGAATTGATAGTCTTGGAGAAAACTCGCTCTTCCTTGGACAAAACTATCCGATGATGGTGAAAGGTGATCCAACTACTGTTGACACATTTATGAGGAGCAACTGTGTCTATACCTCAGACATTTGTGTGGTTCCCTACCCTGGTAGGGATATAGTAGGCCGCTTCAGCCTGGATGATTAGTCCTGCGTTGGTTTCCAGATCGACAATCGATGGCCCGTCCCAGAGAATCACTTGTGGTTCAAAGCAAGCGTTTCCAACACCGAGGAATGGTTGAGTTGAAGTTCATTTCATTGCTTGTTATTTGTTGTGTGGTGAAAACTTTAGTATTTATAATGTATCCTCGTTGTCGATGTGGGTTGATGACATGTTGTATGTAATAAAATGATATGCATGTGATAAACTTACTAAATTTATGAATGGCTTTCGAGTTGCTTCTCTAAATTTGTACTAGCTTCACATGATTCGCGCATCGGACGAGTGTTTTTACTGTAGCCATATGTTAATGTGTTCGTTGTACGTAACCAGCACCTCGAATCCTCGATACTAGTATACTATATACTAGTAGGAGTAAGTAGTAGGAGTAGTAGGGTGGCATGGGCCAGAACAAGCATTCACGTCCAGGAGTATGGCACACGCCACCACCACGACATCCATCTGACACCATATTATTTCTTGGAGTCCGTGCTAGAGCAATCTCTTCAACCTCGTCGTTTCTCTAACTTTAGCCATCGTGCGGCGGGCGAGGTGGGGGTTTGCCGATAGTCGGTTTCCTTAACTGCGGTCCCACTTGTAAGGCCAACTCCAACGCACGACGCCAAACGCACCTCCGTTTTGCACGAACTCCAATGGTAATTTTGGCTACAAAAGCAAGACCAAAGAAAACAAGAACCACAAGAATACATTTTACTACTCCTGTAAGTTGGATTAGTGCCTTCTCGATGCATTCATTATTGATCTACGGAGGCTCGGTCTTGCGTGCTTCTTTCTTCTTCGAGTGTAAAGAAGTAGACATTGCTTCCTCGCATCTAGTCCCATGTCTAGCCTCTATTCTAGTAGGAGTATCAACAAGTGCACTAATCTCATCCGAGAGCAGAACTGAAGATTTGGTCGGGTTCTTCCTCCTTTTGCCGACACGTGGGACATCCAGCATCCAGGTCGTGTCATGAAAGAAAATAGAGTGGTAGTTGAAGCCACGAGATGTGCATCTTGGGTTAAACTGTAAATAGAATCTTACTACTCTTGAGTAACTCCAAAAGCGGCCACCGAAGTTCTTTATTGGATTTGTTTTTCATCACCAGCACGTCGAGGTGAAAGATGTGCAGGTTCAGTGGGTCCTCTTGTGTTTTCACTGACATGTGGGGCCGCATGTGAGCAAACAGACGATGGGCTCTGCGCGTTCGCTGGCTGGCTAAGAAGAGAGATAGAGGAGGGCTGAGCACGGACTGTAGGAAATTTGTTCTACGTACCTCGATATAGGCTCGATATAGTGGGGTGGCATGGGCCATAACTAGCATTCACGTCTACCAGTACGGCACACGCCACCCAAATGAGTCCCATCCGACACCAATTTTCTTGGAGTCCGTGCTACAGCCATCTCTTCTCCCTCCTGTTTTCTCAGCCATCGCGCGGTGGGCGGGGTGGGGGTTTGCCGATAGTCAGTTTGCTCAACTGCGGTCAAATACTAAATCCAGAGTCCATGTATTTATTTACAGAGGGAGTAGTACATTTTTGGTGACATGCATTACTAGATATTGCTAGTCAAATACTAAAATCCAGATGGACGTGGTAGTACTCCTAAATCCAGACGGTGGTGCTACTAGTACTAGTAGTAGTACTACCAATGTAGGAGTAGTAGTAGGAGTACTAGCACTGTACTATCCGTTGGTCAAATTATTACGTGCTGCTCTTCACAGTGAAGTGACAAGACCCTGCGCCAGAGATGACACCTGAGTATAGGCGTCGTGTTCGGCATACCATAGTCAGCCTCACCGTCTGCAGTCACTATCATCATGGCTATAGAGCTAGCCTGCTTACAACTAGCCCTGTTCGACATAATTTCCTGTGCGTAGATGCCCATGCATTGCACGGAACACCAAGATTGGGGGTGGACGGCTCTGGCAGCAGCCATCGCGCCAGATTTTTCCACGGCCTTCTACTCCTAGATGTGGTGGGGAGGAGATGAGGCTGATTGTGAGAGACAAGGAGTTGTTTGTAAATAGGGAACAAGTGCGGGCATCTTTTTGCAAAAATGGAGAAGCTTGGTTTGTATGCGTCAGATCTAGATCCGACGGCTATTGGTGAAAGATGGGAGGCACAACATCATCACCAACTCAGGACCTGTTTGATTCATAGGATTTTGAAAACACATGAATAGGACACGGCAATATTACAAGTTTCAAACTGATATTACAAATGCTGTAATGCTGCACCTACGAAGAGGGAATTACTAGGAAGTTAACGTAAGAACTTTTGTTACTTTAGGTGGATACAACATTATCGTACAAACTAAAATCCACCGCCCTGACAAGTCACTAATGGGCAAATAAGTTTTCGAGTCTCTGGCCACTTGATGTTTCAAAAATAAATTCAGCTTCTGCGGAGACTTTGTCATTTAGGCTTAGACGCTTGCGGTGATCAGCACACCATTCATTGTTGCGCCAGAGAACACCAAACCTCATTACCTTGAGCACACTTGCCTCCAGAACAAAGAACCTGGCCAATTTAATCTCAGATGTGCTGCCTCGGTAGTCAATCAAATCAATTTCTATAAGATGGAGATCAAGGCATTCGATGAGATTGTTATAGTGCAGCACATTTTTCACTTTCGGGTCTTTTTTATCTGCAAAAGAAGAGAACATATTAGAGCAGCTGGCTGCATAAGATTGCCGTGTCATCAAGAGGTACCAATATCATTCGCTCATACGATAGGGTTGGCTGGCTAGTGATATTTTTTCACTCACTCACTCACTCTCTCTCTCTCTTTCTGTTTCCTCTCATTTAACTAGGAGCACGTGAAGAGCTTGGGAATTTGTTGCCTTCCACTATGTGGCCAATGCCATATTTTGCAAAAGTATGCCACATAACACGCATCGATGTCAAATCAAAATATTTTGGCACCACTCTCGCGATGTGAGAGAGTTGGCACCGCTGTGCACACAGACCCACATGTATAAACAAATCAATCAAGCCAACTACACCAGCCTCTCACTCTCCCAAACAAGTGTTTTTTATTGCCTCAGTCCTCTCTCTCTCTCTCTCTCCCACGCAGTGTTTTTTCATTGCGTGAGTTAATTTGGCACCGGAGCAAAGTAGGTGATCCAGATTGGGACACCAGGTGAGCAATGGAGGGGCATCGATGCCAAATGCATCACAAGTGAATTTGGCACATGTTTTGGCCTACATAGCCCACTTTTGTAATACTACCTCGTATTTAGTATAAAATTTTGACCATAGATTTACCTAAGAAAATGCTAATGCATGTCACTAAAAATTACACCATTTGAAATTATGTTCAAATACGAATCCAACGATATAGTTCTTAGTGACATGCATTAACATTTTGTCAGTTAAATCTATGGTCAAATTTTGATATTACAAAATTGGAAGAGTAAACCAGGAGAATTTGGCAGACGAGTACACCAACGCTGTCAATTTCGGCGCGTCAATGACCCTGGTTTTTGTTGGACCTTTTAGATCCGATACAAGCAATCTCTCAAGGAAAGGTGCATTGTCAATGACCATAACGTGGAACAGCTGGAGTGATCTCTTCCCAATTGATGTCTTGTTGCGGGGCCAGCAAGACACATAAATCCATCGGAGATTCGTCGAGGCGATGTGGAGGCTAATGAACCCGTGGATCTGCTCAAGACGAAGGTACTTGAGCGTAGTACAGCTGCGGACCATGTGCTCCATAGCCTTCTTCGAGATGACAACGTCGAAGAGGTCGAGCTTCTTGAGTTGAGGGAGAAGAAGAGCGGGCGCGGCATTAATCTGGGGAAGATAGCAGGAGCTGAAGCTGGCGCGGCGCAGTGTTGGCATGAGGGGGAGCGCGGACGGCGGCAGAGAGCGACATCGTCCAGCTTCAAAGCTGAGCTCCTCGAGCTGATCTAGGGCGGGGGATAAGAACCACTCATCGAACTTGGGTTGGACCTTGCAGTTGGTACTGAACATACAGATGTCAAGGCGTTTGGCTGGCCCAGGGTGCGATGAAAGGATCTTGGAGACTGCGGCCATGCGTTTGCAATCCCCGTCACAGAGGCAGCTGTCGACGGTGAGGTTGAGGGGGACGCAGCGCCAGAGGGGGCGCCACCACCGGGAGAGTAGGGCGGTCCGCATGGCAGATTTGGTGGGGAGGAGGCCGATGATGACGAGAAGCGTGTCGTCTGGGAGGCTGCTGATGAAGTCCAGGCTCGCCGGATGCGGTTTTGGCTCGAGCCGCCTCCGCTTGTTGGCTGCCTCGCCATCCATCTCAACCGGCGGCGACGCCGGTGTACACGTGTGCTGGTGTGTGTTGTGTGTTGTGTGTGCGCGAGTGCGTCCTGCTGTGCATGGTGCCGCACAGTGGTGAATTGTGCGCGAGTGCATCCTTCGCGCGCAAGAAGTTTATCCTCAATGCTCCCTCAATTTACTAGCATGCGGGGTGCTACCCCGAGTGGTTTCAACTTTGTTTACTTCACCGCGTGTCAGATGGGCCTGTAGTTTACTTATTTTCACCCACTGCCACATGGGCCAGCACACGAAGATACAGAACACGAGCTGACAAGGCAGCATGTGGATTGGTTGACCGGTCAACTAAACAATATACGGAGCTATACGCTGACACAGTGAGCGTATAATCCGTCGGTATAGAGAGTTCGAGTGAGAGGGGAGGCCCATGAGAGATAGCAGAGAGAGAGCGAGAGAGAGAAAGAGCTACTCCCTCCGTTCGATAATGTAGTTCCAACATTTTTTTAATTCAAACTTTTGAAACTTTGACCAAGTTTATAAAGAAATTACTTATATCTACAATACCAAAGATAAATGATAGTATGAAGTAAGTACATGTTGTGATGAATCTAATGATTGTTCCATATGTAAATGTTTTTCTCCACATATACCTGGTCAAACGTTTCTGAGGTTTGACTTTTCAAAACATCCATATGCTTATGGACGTGACAGAGTCCCTAACAAGAGAGAGAGAGAGTGAAAAAAAGTGTGCGTGCGTGTGTGAAAGAGACATGGACAACACACGATAAAAGTAGAGAAAAAGCGTGCGTGTCTTATGCAAACATATCACACATGCATCTTCGACAACGTAAGCAAGGTGATGAGATAGTGTGTGGTTGTTTGCAACCGAGAGAGCAAGACCCCTAGCACGTGGCCAAGAGGGGTCTGACAAACAAGGGAGAGAAGTCGAGAGAGACGTACAGAGAAAATGCAGACATGGGGAGGAGAGAGTGTATGTTTGTCATAGAGAGATCCCCTGGAGATCATGATGGGACTACATGGGTGGGAGATCGAGTGACAAGGTGTGTGCACGATAGAAGATGCCCCGAGAGATATCGAGATAGACGTATGGATGGAAGGAGACAATACGTGTGTTCCTGTTGGCTAGTAAGAGATAATCATACTTGGGAGGGGGGAGTGCTTGCGCCTATGATGGATTGAGGGATTATGGTACTTAGGGGGGTGCGTGTCACATGGAGAGAGAACAAGGGCGGAGAGTGTTGGATGGGTCTATATGTATAGCGCGAGCGAGACATGTGTATGTGTGAACCAGGGAGATATAAGGCCAGTTTGGCTTGCGTCCTGAGCATCTTTTGCCTGGCTTGGGGTTGTGGCTGGATTTCATGCACGCTTGTTTGGTTGCTACCCTCTGAAAAAGAAAGCCCGCCTGGCCTGGGTTCCCTTTCACTTTGATTAGCCTGGCTGAACTCCAGACATTGCAAGTAGCCTGGCCCAGGCGACCGATTTCGAACGCCTGGTCGTGCCTGGTCGTGTGGCCACGAGGCTAACAACAACATGGATGGATATTAGCATTAAATAATTGATGCATGGATTGATTGATGGGACATTGATGCTTTGCCTGGCCCAGGCATGAACTAAACGCTTCAGCACCACACAAGCCTGTCCAGGCAGAAATATTTTACATCTCACGTCCACACCAGGCAGTACCGGCCATCAAGGCATGAGGGTCAGGTCACGAACCAAACTGACCAATAAAGTTTGAGAGAGATTGAGGAGCCCCGATAAGGCTGAGTGGTGCATCAGATAGCTGAGAGGGGGAAAGAGATATTCCATCCGCTCGATAATGCAGTGCATGTAAATTTTTTAGAAGTCAAACTTTGGAAACTTTGATCAGGTTTACACAAATGTTATTTATATCTACAATACCAAAGATACATCATACAAAGCTACATCTCATGGTGAATCTAATGGTATATGTTTTACTAGATGTAATTCTTTTTCTCCACGTACATGGTCAAACTTTGTGATGTTTGACTTTTCAATAAATCTATATGCTATGGACCGAGGAGAGTGCCTCAGTCGAGATAGATCAAGTGCGTGTGAAGGAGAATGAGTAAGTGTGCAAAAAGAGTATGTGTGTGAAAGAGAAAGTGACAACAAACGATAAATTAGAGAGAGAGTGTGTTTTTTTGTTTCTTATGCAAACATATCACGCATGCATCTCCGAGATGGAAAAGCGAGGCGAGGAGATACACAAAGATAGCTAGTGGGTGATTGTTTGCAACGGAGAGAGACACCCCTACAGCACATGTCCATTAGAGGTGTGGCCAACAAGGAACAAAGGTCGAGAGGGACACATGGATGGCATGGACGCATGGGGAGGGAGAGAGGGTGTGTTTGTGATAGAGAGATCCCGTCGAGATCGTGAGGGGACTATATGGGTGGGAGATCGAGGGAGTGTGTGCGCGATAGAAAGATGCCCCGAGAGAAATCGAGATAGACCATGCACATGTTTGTGATGGAGACTAAGATTAGCTAGTCATATACATATAGGGGGGACTGCGTGTGCCTACAATTGAGTGAGAGACCATCATACTTGGCTAGCTGGGCATGAGATTGTGTGTGTGTGCGTGTGAGATGGAGAGAGAACAAGGGGGAGAGATAGAGTTTTAGATGGGCCTATCGAGTGCGAGTGAGATATGCATGTGTATGTGTGACCCAGGTGGATGGAGAGTTTGAGAGAGGGGGGGAAGAGCTCCGAGACGACATAGTGGTGCGTGAGAGAGTTACAGGCAAAGAGCCAAGGAATCTGTGTGCGTACGATGAGTGCACCCAAGATATCTAGCTTGGACTAGCTAGAGTATCATACATAGTGTGCGAGAGAGACCTATAGATGGTGTATATATGCATGCGAACTAGAAAGACCCCCCCCCACACACACACACACAAAGAGAGAGAGAGATGGAGAGAAAGGGAGAGGGACGAACAAGGTTTTTGTGTCGGATGCGTGCGACAGAATTGAAGATTGTCGGCGAGAGAGAGAGAACAGGAGTCCGGGAGAGGGGAAGGTCACGTTTTATGCATCAAAGACTGATATAAACCATGTTTCGATATAAACTTGCATTCAAATATTTAAATTGGAGAACATGTTGTCTGCAATCCACACATGAATGGATATATGCGTATATCAAACAAGTTCATTAATTTGACTTTCAACATGTTCATGGAGTACTATAATACTGTACAACATGCTACTCAATTGAGGTGTTCAATTTTGGATTTAGTTCACTATTTTGACCTACTGAATGAGCTATTTCATTGAATCGAGATATTTAATTTTGGGTTTGATTCACGTTTTTGAGTGGGTCAACTATTTGTCATATAGTAAATCGCTAGCAACGAGCATGTAAAAACACATTACTCCCGAGCATCATCTCTCCATCTAAAAAAGAAGTGGCAAGCTAATATTTCAAAATTTGATCTGAATCGACTTGGTAAGGTAGACGTGGATGCTCGTTCTCCCAAAATTTGAACGAACCGTTAAACATCCTCTCTGCTCGGTGGAATTCGCCCGAGCAAATAAATGGGAGACGCGAAATTACCGTCCTATGTGGGACACGCATCAATTGGCCCGTTGTACATCGAGGGTAGGTTCGTAACTTCATCCAAGCGCGCCTTCTCCTCGGCCGAAATGACATGTGCTGAATAATTCATAAACCATGGTCGGCAAAACACGCTCTCCTCGCCCGGAATAGCTCGCGCCCACTATTTCAAAACACGCTCTCCTCGCCTGAAATCGCTCACGCCCACTATAGTTCAAAACACGCCCTCCTCGCCCGAAATCGCTCCTGCCTAGAGAAGCAAAGTTACTCTACTATCCCCGACCCTCAGTACACAGACCCAAGCCAAGAAGCCTATAGGAAAGGGTAGAACTGTAACTCCCCCTCACATTTCAGACAAATGCGTCCGTGAGACATGGTTCCACTCCCCTCCCAATTTCCCCCACCCGCCCCCATTCATACCTCGTGGGCACCAAATCACCTTCTCCCCAGGAAGCTCCCTTCCCCCGAGCCGCGAAACCTCAGCCCCACCTCCATGGAGCCCCCACCGCACCAATTTCACAGCCGCCCTCCTCCCTAATGCCGGAGACGCTGTCCATTTGCCGTCGTGCACTGGGCCGTGTGCCTCTTACTCCGTGCTGCTGGTGCTACCTCGACGACGGCCGCGTGAACCGTACCGGAGCCGATTCACCCCCGCCATTGTTCATGGCGCCGGAGCGGCTCCAACTTCGGATCCGTCCAGAGTCCGGGCCCTGCTTCGGCGTAGCCGTCGACCGTCGCGACATTGCTCTTTCCCTGCCGCCGGTCGCCATCGCAACCGCGCCAGCCTCACGGACTCGGCAGCTGGACCTGCCTACTTCACCATGTCGCCAGATAGGTCGCACCCTCATCTCAAATCACTTTATTTAGGCGTCAGTTGTCTGAATTTTTATTCTGGGCCAATCGATTTGCAATGGGAAGCAGCACCCCTCGAGGCGGCGGAGCTCCTAGTCTGCCGGTTGGCTGATGTCTAACGTAAGGGTGCAGGGCCGCAAAGTTCGCCGCGGAAGCAGCGCTTAGATGGCTATCTTTTAGAGTTGCGTGGGTTGAAGGTACTGTCGCCGCCGGATCTGGATGACGGGGAGTCTTTGTGGATTGGCCCGGGGGCGGCGCAACCACGGCAGTGCGGTGGGGCGGGGAGCGGGGTTTTGGCCGGGGCCATGGACGACGGAGGCAGGCTGCTCTGTCGTTGGTCGCTGGCTCTTCGGGGAAGATTCCGAATAGTGTCAGCCGGGAGGCACAAGACGGCCAGCCATCCGGCGTAGATCAGACGGTACCAAAATAAAATAAAATCATGTGACCCGAATTTAGTCTTCAGTCAACAGACATGTGACCACTCTCGTACCTTGCTATTGATCTCTTAGTGTATTTCTTCATATCAAAGAGATATGTCGTTCTTAACATTATGCGTTATCTGCATCTTAAGACACACCGTCTTCCGAATCACCGTAGCTGCTCCAACAAGGGAAGCATACACCAGAAGGGAGATATAGTCCCCACTCAACAGTTCCCTGCATCGAATGCGCGTGCCCGACATGCACAGCCGCAACAAACTGCAGGGCCATCGACAAGTCAGCACATGATGCTCACTCCTATGGATGGTAGCCAGATAGGTTGTACCCTCATCTTACTTGTGTGCAACAGTTATGGCTTTGTTATTCATCTAAGCATGGAAAATAGATCATCACATTTCACTGTATATTCATGCTGATCTCTTACGGGTCTTGTTCAGGAGTTAACGCTGTTCCATAGTTCAGCTAAGATACTTGTTCTTTAGGTAACACCGTTCCATAGTTATCATCCATCAGCCAATGCTATCCCACAGGCTGGTGATTATAGTATTATACCACCTCTAGTATTTCCTATGTTGTTCTTTAATACTTTTGTGTGCCATCTAGTTAATCTCGAGTACAAACGATACATATTCTGTAGCTTTCATATGTGTTCTCCCTTTAGTTTATGAGACCTGTTGCTGCTAGTTAACCCCAGTCCTACTATTTATCTCGTCTCCTACACGTACTCATTACATAAATCTAACTACTAGTTGTCTTCCATGCATGTCAGATATAATTGCACACACTGATATATCCACAAGAACCTCACGGAGCAATGTAAAGGCCAATAAACTTGATGTCAATGATACCCAATATGATGGAACATGTAAAGGCAGTTCTTCAGAAGACTTGCAGAAAGATGATGAATCCTCTTCACCCCACAAGGTCCTTGCTCTAACTTGGCCTATGATATGGGTACAACATGCATATAATGTCCTGGAGTGTATCTACTCTGTTGCAATGCCATGTGCTTAGCATGCTGATCATGCATGTAAATATGTCATGCCTTCCTGTTTTTCAGTACCTATTCCATTCATGATAACATGTTTTCAAATTCAAGTACTGTCATTCTACTCTATCGCAATGCCATCTGCTTAATTTGGACATCATGCTTCTGAATATCTTATGCATTGTTATTCATCAGTATGTACTTCATCTGTCTACCATACCATGTTTTTTTACATTGAAGTGCCGTTCTAGTGCTCTGTTGCATTGCCATCTTATTTTCCCAATCATACACATGTATGTTGCCTTAGTTATTTATGTACGTATTCCGCTAGCATACAATTTTACATTCAACTAGTGTTTTTTTGTTGTGTTGTCCTGTCGTATCCCTAGCTCTTACACCATACTCCCTCCGTCTGGATTACATGTTGACAAAATGGATAAAAAGGATGTATCTAGAAGTGAAATACGCCTAGACCCATCCATTTTTTCCGGATGGAGGGAATACATGTCAATATGTCATGCCTTTCTATTCTTCAGTACCTATTCCATCTCTCTGCTGCCGCATGTTTTATAATTAAAGCACCATTCTTCTATACAAGGCATGCAAGGGGAAGACGACTATGTTAGAATCTGAAGGGTTACAAACAAGGCCTTTGCAAAAGATCCAAACGCCAGGAGATAATAAACCAACTCCAGTTTTTATAGATACTACTCTAGCACAGAGAAACCCAACTCCTACTCATAATAAGCAGATTCCAGTGGCCAAAGAACTAGTCCGCTCCAGTCCAGCAAAAATATGTCAACTCAATTCTAAGAAGCGTGTGCGTATCCTTGCATCATGAAATTTTATAGCATGATGATCGTATTTTCTACATGTTTCTTACCCATCTCTCTTTTAGAAAATAAGCTTAACAGATAGAAGATTTTCTGCAATGGTATCATTTATGATGAAAGATTCTTGCAGGAATTCTCTGTGCTCCAATGTAGATGTAAGTACCAATTGTATATCACTATATTTTTACATCAGCATGTATTTTGTTAATCGGCGTGAATCCAACCTTTATGTGATCTAAATTTAGTTGTAGCAAAATGTATGATTAAAGGCCACAATGTTGATTTTTGCAAGGAAAACTGCCTGGTAGTTTTGCATCCTGAGCTGCATGAGTGTACTATCTCATATCAGTGGGTTTGAATACTTTGGTTCTGCAGTGGGTTTTTCAGTGTTTTTCTTACTGTGTTGTCCTGTCGTATCCCTAGCTCTTACATCATACTCCCTCCGTCCGGATTAAATGTCGCGGAAATGGATAAAACTGGATGTATCTAGAACTAGAATACGCCTAGACCCATCCATTTATTTCCGGATGGAGTGAATACATGTCAATATGTCATGCCTTTCTATTCTTCAGTACCTATTCCATCTCTCTGCTGCCGCATGTTTTATAATTAAAGCACCATTCTTCTATACAAGGCATGCAAGGGGAAGACGACTATGTTAGAATCTGAAGGGTTACAAACAAGACCTTTGAAAAAGATCCAAACGTCAGGAGATAATAAACCAACTCCAGTTTTTATAGATACTGCTCCAGCACAGAGAAACCCAACTCCTACTCATAATAAGCAGATTCCAGTGGCCAAAGAACTAGTCCGCTCTAGTCCAGCAAAAATATGTCAACTCAATTCTAAGAAGCGTGTGTGTATCCTTGCATCATGAAATTTTATAGCATGATGATCGTATTTTCTACATGTTTCTTACCCATCTCTCTTTTAGAAAATAAGCTTAACAGATAGAAGATTTTCTGCAATGGTATCGTTTATGAGGAAAGATTCTTGCAGGAATTCTTTGTGCTCCAATGTAGATGTAAGTACCTATTGTATATCACTATATTTTTACATCATCATGTATTTTGTTAATCGGCGTGAATCCAACCTTTATCTGATCTAAATTTAGTTGTAGCAAAATGTATGATTAAAGGCCACAATGTTGATTTTTGCAAGGAAAACTGCCTGGTAGTTTTGCATCCTGAGCTGCATGAGTGTACTATCTCATATCAGTGGGTTTGAATACTTTGGTTCTGCAGTGGGTTTTTCAGTGTTTGTTTTACTGTGTTGTCCTGTCGTATCCCTAGCTCTTACATCATACTCCCTCCGTCTGGATTAAATGTCGCAGAAATGGATAAAACTGGATGTATCTAGAACTGAAATACGCCTAGACCCATCCATTTATTTCCGGATGGAGTGAATACATGTCAATATGTCATGCCTTTATATTCTTCAGTACCTATTCCATCTCTGTTGTAGCATGTTTTATAACTGAATCACCATTCTTCTGTATAAGGCATGCAAGGCGAAGATGACTATGTTAGAATCTGAAGGGTTACAAACCAGGTCTTTGCAAAAGATCCAAACGCCAGGAGATAATAAACCAACTCCATTTTTCATAGATACTGCTCCAGCACAGAGAAACCCAACTCCCGTTGATAATAAGCAAATTCCAGTGGCCAAAGAACTAGTCCGCTCCAGTCCAGCAAAAGAATGTCAACTCCATTCTAAGAAGCGTGGGCGTATCCTCGCATCATGAAATTTTATAGCATTCTGATCATATTTTCTACATGTTTCTTACCCATCTCTCTTTTAGAAATAAGGTTAAACGATACAAGACTTCCTCCATTGGGATCGTATTTGAGGAAAATATCTCGCGGGAATTCTCTATGCTCCAGTGCTGATGTAAGTACCTGTTGTATATCACTATATTTTTACATCAGCATGTATTTTGTTAATCGGCCTGAATCTAACCTTTATCTGATCTAAAATTAGTTGTAGCAAAATGTTAAAGGCGCCAATGTTGATTTTTGTAAGGAAAACTACCTGGTAGTTTTGCGTACTGAGCTGCATGAATGAGCTATCTCATATCACGCACATTACTGAATTGTAGTGCTTCTTTGGTTGCCATTCATTCATTGTGTCAATGTTGCTTTCGTATTACCTTACCTGGCTGATGATAGCTGTGTCATATTGTGTTAATTTGGTGTAGGCTAGTTGCCCAAACGTTCGTTGTGTCAATGTTGCTTTCCTATTATCTGACTTGGCCAATGATAGCAATGCTAGTGTGTTAATTTTGTGCAGGCTGCTGAAGATAAGAAGACAAACTCTGAAAACAGTAAGGCAACCCCATTGTTTATTTTCAGTAAATCTAGGCCAAGTAATATGGCAATAACTCATGATTAATCTGTTTGGTTCCCGTCCTAATTTATGTTATGATGCAGTGGTCAAGACACTCTCCACTATCAATAATACAAGCCTACCAAAATCGCCATCTGAATCTGTTCAGTATCCTTTGTCTCGAATGCGATGGAATAAATGTATGTTTGTGAACCAATTAATGGCTGAAGCAATGATGGAAATGGTGGATGAATCAGAGGTGCAGAGTCGTGCGACACAACAACTGATCAATGTTTTCAGAGATAGTGTGGCAAAGCAGCAAGAACTTGCCCACATGCTTATGAGCGTCATCTGTTCTGAGGTTGCAGATTGTGACATTATAGATGGTTAGGTTCTTCTGATTTATTTGCACTGGCATCAATCTTTGATTGCCCAGTGGATGTAATTTCCTGTAATATATTCGGGATGTGCAACGTTATTCCCTGTATGTCGTACCTTTGCTCGTCGTAATGGGCTCAAATTATCTAATTTGGCCTAAAGACATGAACGAACTTTAGTGGGCCCATTAAGTTAATGGGCCGTTACTAGGCCGAAAGTTAATGGTCGGCCCTCTTACCTCCCGGGTTGTTAACAGGCCGACATCAAAGTGGGAAACAGGTGGCCCCAATTTATTTCACGGACCGTTAACAGGCTGTTACTAAGTTTGGGCTACATATGGCCCAACTATACTGTAGGCCTTTAGCGGGCCGAAAGAGACAATGGGCTTGTATTGGACCATGAAGAGCATGGGCCGCTAAGAGGCCGAAAGTCAGGTCGTATTGTAAATGGCCCAACTGTGTTGTGGGCCTTTAGCAGGCCGAAAGAGAAACCGGGCTGGTATTAGACCATGAAGGGCATGGGCCGTTAAGAGGCCGAAACTAAGGTCCGACTACAAATGGCCCAACTCATTTATGGTCCGTTAACAGGCCGAAAGGCACACAGGGCCAGGAATTGGCCCAACACTTAAATGGGTCGCTAAAAGGCCAAAACTCAGGTCCGACTACAATTGGCCCAACTAATTTATGGGCCGTCAACAGGCTGAAAGTGACACCGGGCCAGAAATTGGCCCAACACTTAAATGGGCTGCAAAAAGGCCGAAACTCAGGTCCGACTACAAATGGCCCATCAGATTTATGGGCCGTCAATAGGCTGAAAGACACACCGGGCCGGAAATTAGCCCAACATTTAAATGGGTCGCTAAAAGGCCGAAAGATGTACATCCTAAAAATTGGCCCATCCATTAAATGGGTCGTTAACAGGCCGAAATCTCATCAGGCCGATATTGAGCCCAAATATATAGCAGGTTGTTAACGGGCTCGAACTGACGATGGGCTGCAATGGTGTCAAATCTTTAACGGGCCGAATTGGCACATCTCGTATGAGCTGTGGGCTTAAATGGACCTGACACAAGTAGGCCTTATATGGGCCGGCCTGCTAATTTTTACTGGGCCGGCCTTTTTCACCGGAATGGGCCACTGTTGGGCCGTGCCACGTGTCGACCTATCATAGGCGCCTCCTGTCCAATGAGTGGATGACATCTGTCCCAATGATGAGCCGACACGTGTTTCCTATAGCCAATGATGATTTTACACGTGGAAAATCCCCATTGGTCGGTGCTGTTAATGGGTTATCGGATCCAAAACCCAACCCGATAGCTTAACGGTGTTCCGTTACGGTGGATGCCACGTGTCGGTCACCCTTGACAAAAGCACTTCTGTGACGCGCGATTTATCGTCATGGAAGTGGACACTTCCGTGATGATAATTTTGGTAATGTCATGGAACACTTCTACGACAACACAAGTATGACTATCTTGATTCTGTCATCAATTTGTCATGGATGTACATGCATGAAAAAAAATGCGACCTACTGTGACAAACACGTATCATCACAGAAGTGTATTTTTTTTGTAGTGGCGCGCCCTGGTGTATCTTAGGAGCTGTGGGCCCCCGTTTGCGTTGATTCCACATCCTAAAAATCCCAAATATTACAAAATAATTCTCCATAAATTTTTACCACAAGTGGACTTCTTTGATATGGATATTCTATGAAATAAAAAACATGCAAAAAAACAGGAATTGGTGCTGGGCATTGGATCAATACGTTAGTCCAATAAATAATATAAAATGTATGCCAAAAGTATGTAAAAGTTGTATAATATTGGCATGGAACAATAAAAATTATAGATACGACAGATATGTATCACACATATTCGCCGCCACTCTGAGTCATATACATCCATCAGTTATCACGCCAATCTGAGTCGACCTCCAACACATATCCGCTGCCATCACGCCAATCTGAGTCCATGGACATCACAGATTCACCACCAGTCTGTGTTCTAGTACCCCTACATACCTCCACCATCGGTCGGAGCTCCACATCTTCCCGACCAATACTAGTCTGAGTGAATAATCCGCCACTCTGTTCTTGATTTCTAGATCACGCAATAGTATGTATCGTCATCAAGTCGGACTCCGCAACTTTCGTGTCGCCGGCATAAGAGAAATAGTTACAAATTAAAAAGAAAATTTGATTATTGCTGAACCTTTTGCTACCATATATTAAGCCTTCCCAACTCCACATATCATCTACATCGTGCGTTCTACATACCCAACTAGCAATCCTCTATCCAAGCTTTGAGGTGTTTTGACTACAACGGTTGCCGCTCACCACCTGTTGCTTGGTAAGAACGACTAAGAATTTATGGTTAGCTTGATGGATTTGTGACTTTCCACCACACCACATCCTCTTAGAAGTGTATAGGACATATTCTTGTGTGTCTCTATTGCGGTTAACCATTCTAGGATCACAAGAGAACGAGCTGGATTGGGAGAACATGATGAAGAAGGAACTACATGATAAATTATAACAAATGTTGGGTGAACAGGTGCAAGACATGCTGAACATCTTTGGACAGGTGATGGAGAGGATAGATGGTATTGAGAATATGATTGACATCAAGTTGGAGGCCAAGTTCAATGAAGTGATCACGCGTCTACCACAACCACCGCCAGCACCTGTCGCAACATCCACGTCGAGTTGATCAAGTGGAATGTGCGAAGCATGTTATCATTGAGCCTAGCCAACATTCTAGCGCCATTGGTACTGTTGCTGATGCTTCTACAGCTCCTGCTGCTACTGTCGAGGAGCACGACGAATATGAGGATGAGGTTAATCCAAATCAGAACTACGTGCAACCACTGACGGTGACCTGGACTAGGGGGTATTCACCACTCATCTCCCGACCAAGTGGATTGGGTCGAGGACCCCCAAGGAAGTTTACTCATGTGCCACTTCGGGCAGCCCATGCCGCATTCAAGGAATATTCCACAAGACTTGATGTTCAAGACAAGGACTCCTCTCCACCAATGTATTCGACTAGGACTCTTGTTATCCTAGGCCTTCGGTACATTATATAAGCTGAGGCCAGGCTAGTCGATAGATTATTATGACATTATTCATCATACCCTCAGGTTTTAGACCACAACATATGATCTTGTGGTAGATCAACTTTGTACTTGATACTCCACCAATATAAACAAGAGCAGGACGTAGGGTTTTACCTCCATCAAGAGGGCCCGAACCTGGGTAAAACATCATCTCCTTTGTTCCTGTTACCATCGATCCAAGAATCCACAGTTCGGGACCCCCTACCCCAAGATCTGCCGGTTTTGACACCGATAATCGTTCTTTCATTGAGAGTTCCGCTGTGTGATCGGCAAAAGATCAATGGCTCACCTGCAGATCAACTACGACATCGGCGTCTTCGTCACCGGCTCGACTGGTCACCTTGGCTTGAACAAGGACTGTTTCCTGCCTCCAATCGTCATGTTCGGACAAGGGCCTTCATCAACATCAACTCTGATCTCTATCATGATCACGGAGGAATCATCCATGGAGCTCGGGGGCTCAGCGTCAACATTGCCCTCGGGCGACCGTGCTGTTTTTCCTAACAACGAACTTGTATCCACTACCACCACCTCCTCGAGCATCACTTTGACGATTCCTTCAGTGAAATTGTGCGGAATTGAGTCTACAACAACACTGTAAAATTTCATTGTGTTCTGATGGAGCAATCTTCGTTGATCTTCGATATACCGGAGCCCTGTCGAATCTTGACGAGTTTGGAGCATGGTTTCCGGTATCTAGCTTGAATTTCCTTTGGAAGATCCAACCATTGATCGGCTGAGGAATTCCTATATCTACCACCTCTCAAAATTTCAGCTCGATCCGACCATCCAAACTCCCGGAACCTTCCAATTAGTGCATCACTTTTCGGATCTGTTTTCTGTGTGAATACGAATCTGACCCGAGTTCATCTTTCTTCATGAATGGGATATTGGACAACCTTTTTGGAAGAATCTCTTTGTAGGGTATTTCGTTTTTTTACCAACACATGCTCACAAATTTTGCTCCTTTTCGGAGGTAATCTTCGCCGTCATGCTGGTGTCAAACCAGCCTTTACTCCACGTCTGCCGACCTGCGTTTGACAGATTGTCGCTTCATCGAGCCGAGCCCAACCTTATCGGATCATCAGCTCGGCAACCCGAACAAGAGTTCGGCATCACGAATACTAAATTCTCACCAACACCATCACCTCACGGATTGCATGGGTCAGGCGCGCCAACATCGCCGCTCGCTCACTTCATCAATCCAGCTTTCACTGCGTCACAAGTTATGACCAGCGTCGACATGACCGTACTATTGCTTCTTCAAGCTGATGTTCGTCACGCCGAACTGCTTCAATACCTCGGCTGACATGGCAGCTACAATATCTCCTTACTGACCCGCTCCGTTACCTCGGCCTAGACCGGGGGCTTCACCATCTCTTCATGAACCTACTCCGGAGACTTCGGCGTCACCAGCCAACCAGCTTCGTCACGTTAGCTGGACCGGGGGCTTTGCCTCGGCGAGCCAACCTTTTCCAGCATCTCCATGCCGTCGCTTCATCGCCCATTAGGCAATGAGTGTGAAGATCTAGTCCCAATGTTGGGAGTAATCTTTCTTCATGCTGCTACAACAGATAAACCAGGTGCTATTAATCCTAGTATTTTTTCTTGCTTGGGTTTAGTTTTTCTGAGGAATTATTACTCTGGTTTGTTCCATCATCTGTACACAGGTCTGTCAAATGGTGGCCGCATTAACGACGATCGCGTGGTGGTTTGGTCAGCTTCTGTATACAGTTTGGCGAATGCCGAATCCGGAACTCGGATCGGCCTGTGAATTCAGGCTCTACCACGCCTTCACCGCGTCATGCCGACGCCCTGCATCAACATTAACTTCGACGCCAGGCCACATCTCTTCAAATAAATTATTTTTGCAAAAAAGCAATTATGCAAGGGGGTGTAGGTGATCGATTTCGACTGTGTCACGCGGTCACTTCGGCAAGCCAACGTCGTCGTCCCATTTGGAATAAATAGGCTCGCATGATCTCCTTGTTGATTGAATTGCCATACCGACATGTTCGGTTGCTTCCGGGACTTCGGCATAGTCAAGAGGGTCCTACCTCGCCGGGTGTTCAGCGACGGGCCATATCTCTTTTATTACTCACTTTGCATAAATTATTAATCATGCAACTTTATTATTATTATTATTATCATTATTACTATTATCTCTGACTTGCACTATCTTCTGTGCACAGGTAAATGATCTAGATTGGGCAGCGCTGTCACCTCAGCGTATCGACATACCACATCACCTTGGCTGGACCGGGGGCATCGTCATCACTTCATTAACCCACGTTGGGTACTTCGGCGTCACACTGTCGGCCTGCATCGGCCGTGCTATGTCGCCACTTTGGAGTGTCGAGCTCTTCGCTCTGCCACCTCAGGACTGGCTTGGGGGCTGGGATCTCGTCCTGCCGTAAGCTCGAACTGCGTCATCAATGCCGAACACATTAACCAGCTAAGTCGCTTTTATGCTCAAAGTTTTAAATTTTTAATTTGTGTTTGGTTCAACCATGCTCACATACGTTAATTTTTAAAAACACTTCTCTTACCCAAGTTTACTAGGGGATCTTAAATTTATATGAGTTGTTTTATAGTAAATGTGTTTTCTTCCTAGTTGTTACAAAATCTTTTTCTATCACTCCTTTTTCGACGCGAGTGTGTGTCAATAGCCGGATAGCCCATTTTCTCTCTAATGACCCCTCGAGTTTAGTTTGCTAAACTGACCTAATGAGAAGTACTCGGCCTTTGGGATAGGAGGTTGAAGCCGAAGGCTGACCCACCCATCGTCTTGAGATCGGATGTCTCATGTTAAAGCACGACGGAAGCACAAACTAATTTCAAGACCAATTTTCGGATTGGCACCAAAAAATGATTTACTTCGGGCGTAGAGTTTCTGCATAAGTTTTTTTGTTTTTTAAGCTTATGGCACTTTTTGATATATTTGTGTGCTTTTTTCATGAGGCGGGACATCCTCTTGACCGAGGTACCCTGCGTAATAATCTAGCCTGAGAAATCTTTTTCGGCCCATAGTTCGGCATTTTTTCTGCCGACCTGCACCTCGGTGTTGGGTCCGAGCATAAATCCCGCAGTACACTGCTGGACACTTTTTAAGCATCGACAATATCAACAGGGGGCTGCGACTTGAGCCAAACCCACCAAAAGCCAAGGTACTCCAAGGAGTCCTCGGCAAAATGTTCACGGATATTGCTTTATATGCATCAGTTTCGAATTGTGTCTTCGATCAATAGTTGGGTTTCCTGGCTCCTGTGCTTGCCTCCTACATTCTGCTTTGTTCGGTTAGGTGCGCAAAGGGAGAACCACTCAATTGTGCTTCTAGTTAGCATGGTTAAGCGCCTCAGTGGAGAAAGCCAAAAACTGACTGTCACAATAAGCGTAAACTGGTTATTGATCTAATGACTGTATTAAACTATAAGATCGATAGAGGTCACCCCGTGTTAAATGACGACGTTCATAACATTGGCCGATGTAGCGATCCAACCTCAAACGGTCAAATCTCTATGCATAAGTGTCATCCCTGGATCGGTAATGCTGACACACACATTACTTGAAGGATTTATAACAGAGTAGCATTCACACACTTATTACATCGAATGTCTCAAAAGAGAACTTATTACAATAAGTATGGCTTAAAGCCATCTAAGTAAAATAACAGCAGAAGGCTTGGAAGATAAAGTGAGTCCGTCAACTCCAACGACATAGCTGAGTGCACGACAAACGACCTAGCGCACCTTACTCTTCGTCTGAAAAGTCTGCAACTTGATATGTTGCAACCCGAAAATGGGTCAGCACATGGAATATCCTGGCAAGATAACACAGTAGAGCAATGAAACAAGTAAATGCTATCACTATATGCATATATGGCTGGTGGAGGCTCTATGGTTGTAATGTTTTTGTGAAAAGCCAATGTTTTCCTACAACAAAGGAATACATTTTATTTAACTATCATGGTAGTTATTAAACATTGAGAAGGTTCCTCCAACTCAATCACCATTAAGCAGTATTAACAACCCAACATATTAATTTAGAGTGATGAGATCAACATGATAATCCAAGAACCAGATACACAAGATGTCCATAACCGGGGACACGGCTAACCATGATTAGTTTATACACTCTGCAGAGGTTTGCGCACTTTTCCCAACAAGACTCGATCTCCTCCATTGTATTTCTCGCACTGCATGGTGTTTGAGAAATGGATGACCAAGACACAGTCTTTCAGAAACATTAACTCTTTACTCTGGGTGGACAGTTACACCTACTTTCCCCTACATCTGCTAGCCCACCACTGAAAGAGGTCATGCAACATACTCAACTATGCTAGATCCCATATTAGCTTGTGGCTACACATGGAAGTTTCTAGCATGAATAATCTTATGACCCCTTTGAGACTGGGTGGCGAACCATAGGATGATCACATGGGTACTCCGGGATATCCTAGGACAACACTGGATTCTCCTGTGCCCGCAACCAATCCACCCAGATGTGTATTTAAGTAGCCACCTTAAGTAAACCATTAATTAAGAATCTCACATCTATCATGGATACACTCAAACCCAAACCACGTCTACGAGCATAGCATGGCAATATAAGCATAACGTAGAAGTAACTCCCAAGGGTTTGATAATGAAAGGGCAATAGGTTCTACCTCATCATACACTTCCCAAAGCCATAATTTAAGAGATCCTACTCATGCAATGTTTGAGGTTTGAAACTAATGCACAAAAACTGGGTAAAAGGGAATATGATCAAAGTGTTACTTGCCTTGCTGATGATCCACAAAACCTAGTGTCTCGTGGTAGCACGCTGCGCACTCCGGGAATTCTAGCGCAAACAAACAATAGCATACATAAGCACTCAAGCATAGATGCAAGGGGAAAACTTCAAATAAGATGATTGAATCTAAAAACTCAATTGAAGCGATTCGATTTGCAAAAAGAATCAATCGAATCGGAGCTACGGAACTGAAACTACGGTCAAAAGACTTTGAATTCAAATCTGCTTGAAACCAAGTTTTAAATTGTCAAAACCTTGTTCAACTTGGTTAAACAGAAAGAGGGTTTCGAGATGAAGATTTTTGCATTGGTTTCACTAGATTTGGACAAACAGTTAAAAAGTTACGAGGGTTTGAAGATCAGGGGCTAATCTGCGATAAAAATAATCGCAGATAGGTCCCTGGCTGAAAATAAAATAAAAAGAAAAGACTAACGAACGAACGATCACTATCAGAACCAATCTAACGAAAACTGTTCACTAATAGATCTAAACAAATGAACGTTCGTTAAATAAATAAACCGACGAAAAACCGATCTAATAAAATAAACCGCGAAAGTAAAAAAACGACCGGTCAACGGCGGTGGCTAGGGTTTGGGGCGGGGCGCAGCGGCTGGGTGGGCTGGGGCGGCATCGCCTTGCCTTATAAAGACCCGAGCGGCAGTGTCCTATTGGGACATGGCTCGTTAAGGTTGGACCCTATGTCAAGAAACAAAAGAGGAGGCCACGAGGTAGGGGGCGCGCCTACCCCCCCCCCAGGCGCGCCCTCCACCCTCGTGGGCCCCCTGTTGCTCCACCGACGTACTCCTTCCTCCTATATATACCTACGTACCCCCAAACGATCAGATACGGAGCCAAAACCCTAATTCCACCGCCGCAACTTTCTGTATCCACGAGATCCCATCTTGGGGCCTGTTCCGGAGCTCCGCCGGAGGGGGCATCGATCACGGAGGGCTTCTACATCATCACCATAGCCCCTCCGATGAAGTTTGAGTAGTTTACCTCAGACCTACGGGTCCATAGTTAGTAGCTAGATGTCTTCTTCTCTCTTTTTGGATCTCAAGACAATGTTCTCCCCCTCTCTTGTGGAGATCTATTCGATGTAATCTTATTTTTGCGGTGTGTTTGTTGAGACCGATGAATTGTGGGTTTATGATCAAGTCTATCTATGAACAATATTTGAATCTTCTCTGAATTCTTTTATGTATGATTGGTTATCTTTTCAAGTATCTTCGAATTATCAGTTTCGTTTGGCCTACTAGATTGATCTTTCTTGCAATGGGAGAAGTGCTTAGCTTTGGGTTCAATCTTGCGGTGTCCTTTCCCAGTGATAGTAGGGGCAGCAAGGCATGTATTGTATTGTTGCCATCGAGGATAACAAGATGGGGTTTTCATCATATTGCATGAGTTTATCCCTCTACATCATGTCATCTTGCTTAAGGCATTACTCTGTTTTCATTAACTTAATACTCTAGATGCATGCTGGATAGCGGTCGATGAGTGGAGTAATAGTAGTAGATGCAGGCAGGAGTCGGTCTACTTGTCTCGGACGTGATGCCTATATACATGATCATACCTAGATATTCTCATAACTATGCTCAATTCTGTCAATTGCTCAATAGTAATTTGTTCACCCACCGTAGAATACTTATGCTCTCGAGAGAAGCCACTAGTGAAACCTATGGCCCCCGGGTCTATCTTCATCATATTAATCTCCCAATACTTAGTTATTTCCTTTACTTTTTTACTTTGCTTTTATTTTACTTTGCATCTTTGTCACAAAAATACCAAAAATATTATCTTATCATATCTATCAGATCTCACTCTCATAAGTGGCCGTGTAGGGATTGAAAACCCTTATCGCTTTGGTTGCGAGGATTTATTTGTTTTGTGCAGGTACGAGGGACTGGCGCGTAAACTCCTACTGGATTGATACCTTGGTTCTCAAAAACTGAGGGAAATACTTACGCTACTTTGCTGTATCATCCCTTCCTATTCAGGGAAAACCAACGCAGTGCTCAAGAGGTAGCACGTGTTGACGATGATGATGAAGTTACCGACGTAGGGCTTTGCCTAAGCACTACGGCAATGACCGAGATGGAAATCTGTGGAGGGGGGCACCGCACACGGCTAAGAAATCAACTTGGTGTCTATGGGGTGCCCCCCTCCCCCATATATAAAGGAGTGGAGGGGGGGGGGGTTGGCCGGCCTCATAGGGCGCGCCCCAAGGGGGGAATCCTACTCCTACTAGGAGTAGGTTCCCCCCTTTCCTAGTCCGACTAGGAGGGGAAGGAAAGGGAAGAGGGGAAGAAGGAAAGGGGGGTCGGGCCCCCTCCCCAATTCGGATTGGGCTTGGGGGGCATGCCCCTCCACTTGCCCGCCTCCTCCTCTCTTCCAATAAAGCCCATGAAGGCCCATTAACCCCCCGGGGGTTCCGGTAACCCCCGGGTACTCCGGAAAATGCCCAAACCTATCTGAAACCTTTCTGGTGTCCAAACATAACCTTCCAATATATCAATCTTCATATCTCGACCATTTTGAGACTCCTTGTCATGTTCGTGATCACATCCGGAACTCCGAACAACCTTCGGTACATCAAATCACATAACTCACAACACATATTGTCATCGAACGTTAAGCGTGCGGACCCTACGGGTTCGAGAACTATGTAGACATGACCGAGACTCATCTCCGGTCAATAACCAATAGCAGAACCTGGATGCTCATATTGGTTCCTACATATTCTACGAAGATCTTTATCTGTCAAACCACATAACAACAAACGTTGTTCCCTTTGTCACCGGTATGTTACTTGCCCGAGATTCGATCGTCGGTATCATCATACCTAGTTCAATATCATCACCGGCAAGTTTATTTACTCGTTCCGTAATGCATCATCCCGTGACTAACTCAATAGTCACATTGCTTGCAAGACTCATAGTGATGTGCATTACCGAGAGGGCCCAGAGATACCTCTCCGATACACTGAATGACAAATCCTAATCTCGATCTATGCGAACTCAACAAACACCATCGGAGACACCTGTAGAGCATCTTTATAATACCCAGTTACGTTGTGATGTTTGATAGCACACAAGGTGTTCATCCGGTATTTGGGAGTTGCATAATCTCATAGTCATAGCAACATGTATAAGTCATGAAGAAAGCAATAGCAATAAACTAAACGATCATAGTGCTAAGCTAACGGATGGTTCTTGTCCATTACATCATTCTCTAATGATGTGATCTCGTTCATCAAATGAGAACACATGTCTATGGTCCGGAAACATAACCATCTTTGATTAACGAGCTAGTCAAGTAGAGGCATATTAGGGACACTCTGTTTTGTCTATGTATTCACACATGTACTGAGTTTCCGGTTAATACATTATAGCATGCATAATAAACATTTATCATGATATAAGGAAATATAAATAACAACTTTATTATTGCCTCTAGGGCATATTTCCTTCAGTCTCCCACTTGCACTAGAGTCAATAATCTAGTTCACATCGCCATGTGATTCAACACCAATAGTTCACATCACCATGTGATTAGTTCACATCGCCATGTGACTAATACCCAAAGGGTTTTACTAGAGTCAATAATCTAGTTCACATCGCTATGTGATTAACACCCCAACAATACTAAGGTGTGATCATGTTTTGCTTGTGAGAGAAGCTTAGTCAAAGGGTTTGTCACATTCAGAGCCGTATGTATTTTGCAAATTTTCTATGTCCATAATGCTCTGCATGGAGCTACTCTAGCTAATTGCTCTCACTTTAAATATGTATCCATATTGAGACTTAGAGTCATCCAGATCGGTGTAAAAGCTTGCATCGGCGTAACTCTTTACGACGAACTCTTTATCACCTCCATAACCGAGAAATATCTCCTTAGTCTTCTAAGGATAATTTTGACTATTGTCAAGTGATCCACTCCTGGATCAATATTGTACCCCCTTCCCAAACTCATGGCAAGGTACACAATAGGTTTGGTACACAACATAGCATACTTTATAGAAACTATGGCTGAGGCATAGGGAATGACTTTCATTCTCTTTCTATTTTATGCCATGGTCGTGTTTTGAGTCTTACTCAACTTTACACCTTGCAATACAGGCAAGAACTTCTTCTTTAACTGTTCCATTTTAAACTACTTCAAAAATCTTGTCAAGGTATGTAATCATTGAAAAATATTATCAAGTGTCTTGATCTATCTCTATAGATCTTGATGCCCAATATGTAAGCAGCTTCACCGAGGTCTTTCTTTGAAAAACTCCTTTCAAACACTCCTTTATGCTTTCCAAAAAATTCTACATCATTTCCGATCAACAATATGTCATTCACATATACTTATCAGAAAGGTTGTAGTGCTCCCACTCACTTTCTTGTAAATACAGGCTTCACCGCAAGTCTGTATAAAACTATATGCTTTGATCAACTTATCAGAGCGTATATTCCAACTCCGAGATGCTTGCACCAGTCCATAGATGGATCGCTGGAGCTTGCACATTTTGTTAGCACCTTTAGGATTGACAAAACCTTCTTGTTGCATCATATACAACTCTTCTTTAAGAAAACCATTAAGGAATGTAGTTTTAACATCCATTTGCCAGATTTCATAAAATGTGGCAATTGCTAACATGATTCGGACAAACTTTAATCGTAGTCAACATCTTGAATTTATCAAAAAACTCTTTTGACAAGTCGAGCTTTGTAGATAGTAACACTACTATCAGCGTCTGTCTTCCTCTTGAAGATCCATTTATTCTCAATGGCTTGCCGGTCATCGGGCAAGTTCACCAAAGTCCACACTTTGTTCTCATACATGGATTCTATCTCTGATTTCATGGCCTCAAGCCATCTGTCGGAATCTGGGCTCATCATCGGTTCCTCATAGTTCGTAAGTTCATCATGGTCTAGTAACATGACTTCAAGTACAAGATTACTGTACCACTCTGGTGCGGATCGTGCTCTGGTTGACCTACGAAGTTCTGTAGTAACTTGATCCAAAGTTTCATGATCATCATCATTAACTTCCCCTCTAGTTTGTGTAGGCATCATAGGAACATATTTCTCTGATGAACTACTTTCCAATTCTAGAGATGGTACAGTTACCTCATCAAGTTCTACTTTCCTCCCACTCACTTCTTTCGAGAGAAAATCATTCTCTCGAAATGATCCATTCTTAGCAACGAAAATCTTGCCTTCGGATATGTGATAGAAGGTGTACCCAACAGTTTCCTTTGGGTATCCTATGAAGACGCATTTTTTCGATTTGGGTTTGAGCTTATCAGGTTGAAGCTTTTTCACATAACCATCATAGCCCCAAACTTTAAGAAACGACATCTTAGGTTTCTTGCTAAACCACAGTTCATATGGTGTCGTCTCAATGGATTTAGATGGTGCCCTATTTAACGTGAATGCAGATGTCTCTAATGCATAACCCCAAAACGATAGTGGTAATTCGGTAGGAGACATCATAAATCGCACCATATCTAATAAAGTACGGTTACGATGTTCAGACACACCATTATGCTATGGTGTTCCATGTGGCATGAGTTTGTGAAACTATTACACATTGTTTTAATTGAAGGCCAAACTCGTAACTCAAATATTCGCCTCCGCGATCAGATTGTTACGATAATTCTCTACTTCACTCTGAAATTCTTTGAACTTTTCAAATGTTTCAGACTTGTGTTTCATTAAGTAGATATGTCCATATCTGCTCAAATCATCTATGAAGGTCAAAAAATAATGATACCCGCCGCGAGCCTCAACACTCATTGGATCGCATACATCAGTATGTATTATTTCCAATAACTCAGTTGCTCGCTCCATTGTTCCGGGGAACAGAGTCTTAGTCATCTTGCCCATGAGGCATGGTTTGCAAGCATCAAGTGATTCCAAAAGCCCATCAGCATGGAGTTTGTTCATGCGCTTTACACCAATAAGACCTAAATGGCAGTGCCAAAAATATGTCGCACTATCATTATCAACTTTGCATCTTTTGGCATCAATATTATGAATATGTGTGTCACTATGATCGAGATTCAGTAAACCATTCACCTTGGGTGTATGACCTCAGAAGATATTATTTATGTAAACAGAATAATAATTATTCTTTGACTTAAATGAATAACCTTATTGCAATAAACATGATCAAATCATATTATGCTCAACACAAACACCAAATAACATTTATTTTAGGTTCAACACAAATCCCGAAGGTAAAGGGAGTGTGTGGTGGTGATCTTATCAACCTTGGAATCACTTCCAACACACATCGTCACCTTGCCCTCAACTAGTCTTTGTTCATTTTATAACTCCTCTTTCGAGTTACTAATCATAGCAACTGAACCAGTATCAAATACCCAGGGGCTACTATGAACACTAGTAAAGTACACATCAATAACATGTATATCATATATACTTTTGTTCACTTTGCCATCCTTCTTATCCACCAAGTATTTGGGGCAGTTCCGCTTCCAGTGACCAATTCCTTCGCAGTAGAAGCACTCAGTTTCAGTCTTGGGTCTAGCTTTGGGCTTCTTCATGGGAGTGGAAACTTCCTTGTCATTCTTCTTTAAGTTCCCTTTCTTTCCCTTGCCCTTTTACTTGAAACTAGTGGTCTTGTCAACCATCAACATTTGATGCTTTTCTTGATTTCTACCTTCGTCGATTTCAGCATCACGAAGAGCTTGGGGAATCATTTTCGTCATCCCTTGCATATTACAGTTCATCACGAAGTTGCAGTAACTTGGTGATAGTGACTAGAGAACTCTGTCAATCACTATTTTATCTGGAAGATTAACTCCCACTTGATTCAAGCGATTGTAGTACTCAGACAATCTGAGCACATGCTCACTGGTTGAGCTATTCTCCTTCATCTTGTAGGCAAAGTCCTTGTCAGAGGTCTCATACCTCTCGACTCGAGCATGAGTCTGAAATACCAATTTCAGCTCTTGGAACATCTTATATGCTTCCTGGCGTTCAAAACATTTTTGAAGTCCCGGTTCTAAGCCGTAAAGCA
>NC_041390.1:220778828-220821328 GCF_002162155.2 Triticum dicoccoides | reverse complement strand
ATCTACAACATAGTTATGCAAATACTATCAAGACTAAGTTTATGATAAATTAAAGTTCAATTAATCATATTACTTAAGAACTCCCACTTAAATAGACATCCCTCTAGTCATCTAAATGACCATGTGATCCATATCAACTAAACCATGTCCGATCATATCTACTATGTTGAACATCACTATGTTGATCATATCTACTATATGATTCACATTTGACCTTTCAGTCTCAGTGTTCCGAGGCCATATCTGCATATGCTAGGCTTGTCAAGTTTAACCCGAGTATTCTGCATGTGCAAAATTGGCTTGCACCCGTTGTATGTGAACGTAGAGCTTATCACACCCGATCATCATGTGGTGTCTCGGCACGATGAACTGTAGCAACAGTGCATACTCAGGGAGAACACTTGTACCTTGAAATTTAGTGAGAGATCATCTTATAATGCTACCGCCGTACTAAGCAAAATAAGATGCATAAAGGATAAACATCACATGCAATCAAATAAGTGATATGATATGGCCATCATCATCTTGTGCCTTTGATCTCCATCTCCAAAGCACCGCCATGATCACCATCGTCACCGGCTTGACGCCTGGATCTCCATCAAAGCATCTTTGTCGTCTCGCCAAATATTGCTTCTACGACTATCGCTACCACTTAGTGATAAAGTAAAGCAATTACATGGCAATTGCATTTCATACAATAAAGCGACAACCACATGGCTCCTGCCAGTTGTTGATAACTGTTACAAAACATGATCATCTCATACAACAAATTATATATCATCATGTCTTAACCATATCACATCATAGCAAGCCCTGCAAAAAACAAGTTAGACGTCCTCTACTTTGTTGTTGCAAGTTTTACGTGGCTACTACGGGCTTCTAGCAAGAACCGTTCTTTACCTACGCATCAAAACCACAACGTGGTATAGTGATTGCTTTTTGATCTTCATAAAGAACCATGTTCATTGAATCCAATTCAACTGAAGTTGGAGAAACTGACACCCGCCAGCCACCTGTGTGCAAAGCACGTCGGAAGAACTAGTCTCATTTACGCGGTCATGTAATGTCGGTCCGGGCCGCTTCATCCAACAATACCTCCAAATCAAGAAACAAATAGTGACGGCAAGCAATATGTATATACCCACGCCCACAACTCCTTTGTGTTCTACTCGTGCATATAACATCTACGCATAGACCTGGCTCGGATGCCACTCTTGGGGAATGCAGTATTTCAAAAAAATTCCAACGATCACACATAGTAACGAGAGGGAAGAGTGTGTCTACATACCCTCGTAGACCGAAAGCAGAAGCATTGAGTAACGCGGTTGATATAGTCGAACGTCTTCGTGATCCAACCGATCAACTACCGAACACAGGGCACCACTGCGGTCTACACACATTCAGCTCGGTGACATCCCTCGAACTCTAGATCCAGCTGAGGTCGAGGGAGAGCTTCGTCAGCACGAGACGTGTTGACGATGATGATGAAGTTACCGACGCAGGGCTTCGCTTAAGCACTACGACAATGACCAAGCTGGAAATCTGTGGAGGGGGGCACTGCACACGGCTAAGAAATCAACTTGTGTGTCTATGGGGTGCCCCCTCCCCCGTATATAAAGGAGTGGAGGGGGCGGCCGACCTCATAGGGCGCGCCCCAAGGGGGGAATCCTACTCCTACAAGGAGTAGGTTCCCCCCTTTCCTAGTCCAACTAGGAGGGGAAGGAAAGGGAAGAGGGGAAGAAGGAAGGGGGGGCGGCCCCCCTCCCCAATTCAGATTGGGCTTGGGGGCGCCCCTCCTCTTGGCTGCCTCCTCCTCTCTTCCACTAAAGCCCATGAAGGCCCATTAACCCCCCGGGGGGTTCCAGTAACCCCCCCGGTACTCCGGAAAATGCCTGAACCTATCCGAAACATTTCCGGTGTCCAAACATAACCTTCCAATATACCAATCTTCATGTCTCGACCATTTCGAGACTCCTCGTCATGTCCGTGATTACATCCAGAACTCCAAACAACCTTCGGTACATCAAATCACATAACTCACAATACATATCGTCATCGAACGTTAAGCGTGCGGACCCTATGGATTCGAGAACTATGTAGACATGACTGAGACTCATCTCCGCTCAATAATAAATAGCGGAACTTGGATGCTCATATTGGTTCCTACATATTCTACAAAGATCTTTATCGGTCAAACTGCATAACAACATACGTTGTTCCCTTTGTCATCGGTATGTTACTTGCCCGAGATTCAATCGTCGGTATCATCATACCTAGTTCAATCTCGTCACCGGCAAGTCTATTTACTCATTCCAAAATGCATCATCCCGTGAGTAACTCATTAGTCACATTGCTTGCAAGGCCCATAGTGATGTGCATTACTGAGAGGGTCGAGAGATACCTCTCTGATACATGGAGTGACAAATCCTAATCTCGATCTATGCCAACTCAACAAACACCATCGGAGACACTTGTAGATCATCTTTATAATCACCCAGTTACGTTGTGACATTTGGTAGCACACAAGGTATTCCTACGTATTCGGGAGTTGCATAATCTCATAGTCATTGGAACATGTATAAGTCATGAAGAAAGCAATAGCAATAAACTAAATGATCATAGTGCTAAGCTAACGTATGGGTCTTGTCCATCACATCATTCTCTAATTATGTGATCCCGTTCATCAAATGACAACACTTGTCTATGGTCAGGAAACATAACCATCTTTGATTAACGAGCTAGTCAAGTAGAGGCATACTAGGGACACTTTGTTTTGTCTATGTATTCACACATGTACTAAGTTTCCGGTTAATACAATTCTAGCATTAATAATAAACTTTTATCATGATATAAGGAAATATAAATAACAACTTTATTATTGCCTCTAGATCTTTGGCATGACGTACAAAGGGATCTGGAAGCTGCTCTTCAAGAATCAGAAGACGTGGCCACAGGCGTCTGACGACACCAGCCTTGACCGCAACAATCCGGCCTCCCCAGTAAGCGTTAAATTTCTGAATACTACCTAGCTCGTCAATCTTTAGGGAGGGGTACTAAAAATTCCGCCTCTTAAACATGGCTGGATAAAGAAAGCGAAGTAGATCAGATGTCTGGCTCCACTCCCCAAAGACTTAGCCGAACCTCTGCTAATGAGGATGCTGGTCCCGATGCCCTACCAGGCGCCGGCAAAGAAAGACAAGAAGAAGGGCAAGGAGGCCGGTGACGGCCTCCACCACGAAGGTACTTCGGGTGCTACGTCCGAAGGGACCGAGGCTCCTTCCTCCCACGAGGAAGATGAAGACAAGGAGGAGGGGAAGGAGGAAGAAGAGAGCCCTTCCCTGAAAGGGAAAAAGAGGGCAGCCCCGTAGATCCAGAGGAGGGAGCGTCGAAGAGGGCAAGGATATCCTTTTCGGACGACTCGGATTCGGACGCCGAAGCAATCCCCAAGCACCGCCCCCGGACCAAGCCTATTGTCGGTGTCAAAACCGGCGGAACTTGGGTAGGGGGTCCGAACTGTGCGTCTGAGGTTGATGGTAACAGGAGATAAGGCACACGAAGTTTTACCCAGGTTCGGGCCCTCTTGATGGAGGTAATACCCTATGTCCTGCTCGATTAATATTGATGAGTATGGGGGTTACAAGAGTTGATCTACCACGAGATCATAATGGCTAAAGCCCTAGAAGTCTAGCCTATATGATTATGATTGGCTCTACGGACTAAACCCTCCGGTTTAATAGACACTGGAGGGTACTAGGGTTGTACAAAGTCAGTTACAGAGAAAGGAATATTCATATCCGAACGCCAAGCTTTCCATCCATGCCAAGGAGAGTCCCATCTGAACACGGGTGACAGTCTTCGGTCTTTGTAGCGACCCGACCTCAGACGGTCAAGTCTCTGTGCTTCAGAGTCATCCCTGGATCGGTAATGCTGACACACACAGTACTCGAAGGATTTATAACAGAGTAGCAATCACACACTTATTACATCGAATGTCTCAATAGAGAACTTATTACAATAAATATGGCTTAAGGTCATCTAATACGATAACAGCGGAAGGCTTGGAAGATAAAGTGAGTCCATCAACTCCAACGGCATAGCTGAGCTGTGCGGCAACGACCTAACGAACCTTACTCCTCGTCTGAAAAGTCTGCAACATAATACATTGCAGCCCAAAAACGGGTCAGCACATGGAATATGCTGGCAATATAACACGATAGAGCAAGAATAGAATAATGCTATCACTATATGCATATTTGGCTGGTGGAAAGCTCTACGGTTAAAGTTTTGCGAAAAGCCAATTTCTTCCTACAACAAAGGAATATATTTTATTTAACTATCATGGTAGTTGAAACATCATTGAGAAGGCTCCTCCAACTCAATCCCAATTAAAAGTAATTATCAAACCAACAATATTAATTTAGAGTGATGAGATACATATGATAATCCAAGTACTAGATACTCAAGATGTCCATAACTGGGGACATGGCTAACCATGATTAGTTTATACACTCTGCAGAGGTTTGCGCACTTTTCCCCACAAGACTCGATCCCCTCCGTTGGATTTCTTGCACTACATGGTGTTTGAGAAACGGATGACCGAGACACAGTCTTTCGGAAGCATTAACTCTCTACTCCGGATAGACTATACCACCTACAACCCACTACATCTGCTAGTCTACCTCTTCAAGAGCTTCACGTAACTTACTCAACTATGCTAGAGCCCATAATAGCTTGTGGCTGCACATGGAAGTTTCTAGCATGAAATATCTCAGTTCCCTTTGAGCCTGGGTGGCGGACCTTAGGATTATCTCACGGGTACTCCGGGATATCCTAGGACAACACTGGATTCTCTAGGTGCCCGACAAGCAATCCACCCAGATGTGTATTAAAGTTGCGACCTTAAGTTGAACCATTAATTAACAATCTCACATCTGTCATGGTTTCACTCAAACCCAATCCACGTCTACGAGCATAGCATAGCAGTATAAGCATAACATATAAGTAACTCCCAAGGGCTTGATAATAAACAGGTGAATAGGTACCACCTCATCTACTTCCCAACCCCACATGTTATCAAGTCCTAACCATGCAATGTTTGAGGGTTGAAACTAATGCATAAAAACTGGGTGATAAAGGAATATGATCAAAGTGTTACTTGCCTTGCTGATGATCCGCAAAACCTAGAGACTCGATGTAGCACGCTTCGCACTCCGGGTACTCTATCGCAATCAAACAAGCATACAATAAGCAATCAAACAAGGGCACGGGTAAAACTCGAGTAAGAGATCTAACCAGAAATTTCAACTTAAGAACTCCGGTTTGCAAAAAGAATCAAATCAAACTGAGCAAGGAAACTCAAACTGCGAAAGAAACAAGATCAGATTACTAATCTAGACTAAAGTCAAATTTTACTGTATCAAAATCTTGTTCAAGTTGTTTAAACAGAAAGAGGGTTTCGAGATGAAACTCTAGGCGCTTGAATCACCTGATTCCGATAAACGAGCGAAAAGGTATACTAAAACGAAAATCGGATCAGAAATCGCGATGAAAATAATCGCAGAAAATCCGAGAAAAAGAAATACTGACGAACAGGCTAACGAACGAACGTTCGCTGTCTGCGGCTAAATGGTGAAAACCGTTCATTAAAACGAACGTAAAAATGGGCGTTCGTTAAATAACTAAACCGAAAAAAAAATCGAACCGGATCTAAAAAAACGGATCTAGGGTTTCGAAAAAAACAAACGATTTTCTCACGAAAACCAAGGCGGCTACCTCGGGTCCGGCGAGGTCCGGCGACTCCGGCACGGCGGTGGCAGTGGCGGGCGGCGGCGGCGCGGGCGGCGGCACGGTGCGGCGGCTAGGGTTAGGGTTAGGGCGCGGGTGGGCTTCGGCGGCGGCTGTGGGCTTCGGCGGCTCGAGGGCGCGGCTTAAAAAGGCCCCCCGGGCGGAGTCTTGCTCGGGTACGTCCTGGAGTCGGTTCCCTTTTTTCTTAATAATTCCGACGTGCAGAAAAAGAAAGAAAAGAAATACTAAACGGACTCCAAATATCCTGAAATAAATTTTCCCCGTCCTCTAAAAATAAGCCAGACAAGGTGAACATTTATTTGGGCCTAAAATACAATTTTGAAAAACGCATATTTTTCCTCTCTCTTTTATTTTTATAAAAGAAATATTGGAAGAGAAAATAATTAAAATCAAATGATCCTCTTTCGAAAATTCGAGAAAACTCGAATATGAAAATAATGAAATCCCCAACTCTCTCCGTAGGTCCTTGAGTTGCGTAGAATTTCTAGGATCAAGCCAAAAATGCAACAAAATATGATATGCAATGATGATCTAATGTATAACATTCCAAATTGAAAATTTGGGATGTTATAAACCTACCCATCTTAAGATGAATCTCGCCCTCGAGATTCGGATTGGCTAGAGAATAGGTGTGGTTGGTCCTTGCGTAGGTCTTCCTCTCGTTCCCAGGTGGCTTCGTCCTCGGTATGGTGGCTCCACTGAACTTTGCAAAACTTAATAACCTTTCTGTAGGTAACCCGACTGGCAAACTCGAGAATCCTGATTGGCTTCTCCTCATAGGTCAAATCATTGTCCAACTGAATCGCTTCTAGTGGTACTGTATCTCTTAGAGGATTGTCGGCCATCTCTGCGTGGCACTTCTTCAACTGAGAAACGTGGAACACATTGTGAACTCCTGACAACCCTTCGGGTAATTCCAACTTATAAGCAACTTCTCCCATACATTCCAAAACTCTGTATGGTCCCACAAAGCATGGCGCTAACTTTCCCTTAACTCCAAAGCGCTTAACTCCTCGGAGTGGTGATACCCGAAGATACACTATGTCTCCGATTTCATAGACTACCTCCTTGCGTTTTGAATCTTCATAACTCTGCTGTCGGGACTGAGCTACCTTCAGTCTATCTCTAATCAATTTAACCTTCTCTTCTGATTCCTTAATCAAATCTGGTCCAAACAACTGACGGTCTCCAACTTCATCCCACAACAACGGTGTCCTGCACCTCCTTCCGTACAAGGCTTTGAAAGGTTCCATCTTCAAACTGGCCTGGTAACTGTTGTTGTATGAGAACTCTGTGTAGGGCAAGTTGTCATCCCAACTAGATCCATAATCTAGTGCACAAGCTCTCAGCATATCCTCCAGAATCTGGTTGACTCTCTTGGTATGTCCATCTGTTTGCGGGTGAAAAGCTGTACTGAACTCCAGTCTAGTTCCCAAAGTTTCATGCAACTAATTCCAAAACTTTGATGTAAACTGGGTTCCTCTATCTGATACAATTGTTCTCGGAACTCCATGCAAACATACGATCCTGGTCATGTATATCTTTGCCAACTTGGCACTTGTATAGGTGGTTTTCACTGGGATAAAGTGAGCTACTTTGGTCAAGCAATCAACTACTACCCATATAGAATCATATCCTGATTTGGTCCTGGGCAATCCGGTGATGAAATCCATGCCAATCTTATCCCACTTCCATTTGGGTATCGGCATAGGTTGTAACAATCCGGCTGGCTTTTGATGTTCTGCCTTCACTCTCTGACATACATCACATACGGCTACATACTCGGCAATATCCTTCTTCATACCAGTCCACCAGAAATGCTCCTTTAAATCCATATACATCTTGGTTTTTCTGGGGTGAATCGAGTATGGTGAGTCATGAGCCTCCTGAAGTATTAACTTCCTGATCTCTGTGTTATTGGGCACATAAACACGATCCTCAAACCATAAGGTGTCGTGTTCATCCTCACGAAAACCTTTGGCCTTTCCTTTGCTCATCCTCTCTTTTATCTCGGCGATCTCTTTGTCGTCCTTTTGAGCTTCTCGAATCTTTCCTAACAATGTAGACTGAACTTCCATTGTTGCCACAAAACCTCTAGGGACAATCTCCAATCGAAGCTCCCTGAGATCTTCTGCCAACTCCTTTGGCAATCCTACGCTTATGAGTGTGTTGGCATAACTCTTCTGGCTCAAAGCGTCTGCTACGATGTTGGCCTTTCCTGGATGATAGTGAAGCTTCATGTCAAAATCCTTTATAAGCTCCAACCATCTCCTCTACCTAAGGTTCAGCTCCTTCTGTGTGAAAATGTACTTTAAACTCTCATGGCCAGTGTATACATCGCAATGGTTTCCAATAAGATAATGTCTCCAAGTCTTCAACGCATGCACTACAGCAGCCAACTCCAAGTCATGCGTGGCATAATTTAACTCATGCGGTTTCAGTTGTCGCGAGGCATACGAAACAACTCTTCTGTCCTGCATCAGTACTCCTCCAAGTCCTAAGCGAGAGGCGTCGCAATATACTTGGAAATCTTTACGTATATCCGACAGAGTCAGTACTGGGGCTGTAGTCAGACATTTCTTTAACTCCTGAAAACTCGCTTCACCTTCTTCCTTCCATTTAAATTTGATATCCTTCTTCAATAGCTCTATCATTGGTTTCGCAATCTTGGAAAAAATTCTCAATGAATCTCTGGTAATATCCTGCGAGTCCAAGAAAACTGCGGATCTCGCTAACTGAAGTGGGTGCCAACCATTCAATGACTGACTGAACCTTGGTGAGGTCTACTGCTATACCTTCTCTTGATATAACATGTCCAAGGAATCCAACTTCTTTCAACCAAAACTCACATTTGCTGAACTTGGCATACAACTGATGTTCCCTGAGTTTCTCGAGAACTAAACACAAATGCTCTTGGTGCTCCTCTTCATTCTTCGAGTATACCATTATATCATCAATGAACACCACAACAAACTTATCCAAATATTCCATGAACACCTTGTTCATCATGCTCATGAAATAGGCAGGGGCGTTAGTCAGTCCAAATGACATGACCGTATACTCATATAACCTATACCTTGTGGTAAATGCGGTTTTAGGTATATCCTTTTCCCGGATCTTCAGCTGGTGATATCCTGATCGCAGATCGATCTTCAAAAACACCTTAGCTCCTTGCAACTGGTCAAACAAATCATTGATCATCGGCAGTGGGTATTTGTTCTTGATCGTCACCTCATTCAATGCATGATAATCAACAACCATCCTTAGAGACTTATCCTTCTTCTTAACCAAAAGCACTGGGGATCCCCATGGTGATGAACTTCGTCGGATGTAACCTTTCTCCAATAACACCTTGATCTGCTTCTTAATCTCCTCCGGATCATTTGCGGGCATCCAGTAGGGTCTCTTTGATATTGGCCCGGTACCTGGCAATAGCTCTGTCAAAAGCTCGATGTCTCGATCTGGTGGCATGCCTGGTAACTCCTCTAGAAAAACATCTGGGTAATCCTTCACTATAGGCACTTCCTCCTGAACAACTCCCGTGAGGGCATTTACTTGGCTCCTCCTAGGCGCATGTCTAGATACATACTTGATTCTTTTTCCCTCCGGGGTGGTGAGACAAATTGATTTACTAGCACAGTCAATGCTTCCTCCATACTTTGACATCCAGCCCATGCCTAATATCACATCCAATCCTTGTGACTCCAAAATTATTAGGTCTGACGGAAAAACATGGCTACCAATGGTTAAGGGTATCTGGTCGCACCATCGGCTAGCCATATATTCTGCTCCAGGTGAACTTACTAACAGAGGAGTCCTAAGGGTTTGGGTTGGTAGTCTAAACTTATCCACGAATCCCCTTGATATGTACAAATGTGATGCACCAATATCAAAAAGAACAAGGGTAGTAAAAGACTTAACCAAAAACTTATCGATAACTGCGTCTGGCTACCCTTCAACCTCATCCACGTTAGCATGGTTCACTTGTCCTTTGTTGAATGGATTAGGCTTCTTTCTAGCGCTCCCATTACCGTTTCCATTCTTCGCTTCAGTGCACTCCGTGGCATAGTGTCCAGTCTTCCCACACTTGAAGCAAGTAATGTGACTTAGGTCTCTCTTGGCGGGTGTGGCTGGATTGGAGCGGGTCTGATTGTTGCTTATCCCGTTCCCTGTCCTATTCTTGGAACCATTATGGTTATGCGAACTTCCTCCGTTATGGTTATGACCTCCATGGTTATGAACAAGTCCTCCCGAGTTCGGGGTTAGACGAGGCTTCTGCTGAGCTCCTGAGTTGTACCTTCCTTGTCCATACTTCTTTTTGTGGCTCTCAATTTGCTGCTGCTTCCCTTCAATCATAAGAGCCTTGTCTACCAACTCTTGGTAGTTGTTAAATGTTGCCACCATCAACTGCATGCTCATCTCATCGTTCAGCCCTTCCATAAACTTCTCCTGCTTCGCGACATCTGTGGCCACATCGTCAGGGGCATAACAAGACGGCTTACTAAATTCATCCATGTACTGGCCCACAGTACGGTTCCCTTGGCGCAAGTTGGGAAACTCACGCTTCATCATGCTCATAGCTCCCGTTGAGACATGGGCGGTGTGGAATGCTTGCTGAAACTGATCCCATGTAACAGTGGCTATAGGATAAGTGACTATGTAATTCTCCCACCATGAGGCTGCTGGTCCATCCAACTGATGTGCGGCAAAACGCACCTTCTTAGCATCTGTACAACCTACAGTGGTTAAGTCCCTTCCAATCCTGCGGAGCCAATCATCTGCCACTATCGGCTCGGTGCTGTTGGAAAACACCGGCGGCTGCAACCTTAGAAAGCGGGCTAAGTTCTCAACTGATGGTGGTGGTGGGTTGTTGTTGTTGTTGTTGTTGCCTTGATTCTGAACTAACAACTGCATCCATGTATTCTGATGTTGGATCAACTGAGTGAGCTCTGGTGGGAAAGTAAATCCGGGGTCACATCTCAGAGGCATCTGAGGGTTTAGAGGGAAGAGAATAGAATAGAATGAGGTCTAGTGAGAAAAACACTACCCATATGCACATGAGACAAACACAATCATATCACTCAATCAATCAAGCAAGGCATACAATCTATCTAACTATCATTACAAAAGTGCTCGGACTATACTATATACATGGTGGAATACTACTACTGATGTGGTGGTCTACTAGAAATATTGATCGGTCGAAGACTCCATGATGTCTGCTCCAGCTTCATCTTCATAGTCATCATCGCTATCGTCAGGGTCCGAGTCGGTGTCGTCAATGATGATATAGTCCTCAGAACGAATCTCCTTGGGTTCATCGTCTTCTCCTCCTGGCGCGGGGTCTCCCATGAATACTCCTAGCTTACTTTCCAGATCATCATTCTTCTCCACTAGTACGACAATTTCCTCCTCATAATCTTTGCGAGTAGCCTTGAGTTCTTCCTCCAATTCCGTTATCCTTGTCATCGCCTTCTTCAGATCTATCATTCCTGTGCATATTTGGTTCTCCTGGCGACGAATGTGCTGGTTTCACTCCTGGATGAAAGAAGCGATTGATCTATCCTTCCTGGTGCTGATCATCTCCCATTGCTCATCTCGGCGTCCACAAATCTGATAGATAGTGTCCTTAAGCTCCTTATGGTAAACTTCTCCAATGCGTCCCATGGTGATGTGAGCTGCCATACTCTTTCCTAGACTACAGGTTGGTGCATCAAAGGAAAACTCTATGGGTTTGGTGACTGGCGCGAATGTCCTTCCTAGAGCTTGAACTTGAATCATCCATCGCTCCTCTTCTGGTAAAGTGGCGTTCTAAGTCCCGGTGAAGCTTGGTATTCCAATGTTCAGGTACCTAGTGACTTCCTTCTAGTGTCGTCCAAAAGGTGCTTCTTCATCCGGTTGTGCAAACTTGTTCCTTGCGTCCACCATCCTAAAGAGTAGAAAATGGAGAGGAGTCAGAAATGGGAAGAGAGTGGTGATCTAGGGCTTTAGCTTAGTGGTCGTGTCCTACACTCAGCGTGTGCTCTGATACCATCTTGTAGCGACCCCACCTCAAACGGTCAAGTCTTTGTGCTTCATTGTCATCCCTGGATCGGTAATGCTGACACACACAGTACTCGAAGGATTTATAACAGAATAGCAATCACACACTTATTACATCGAATGTCTCAATAGAGAACTTATTGCAATAAATATGGCTTAAGGCCATCTAATACGATAACAGCGGAAGGCTTGGAAGATAAAGTGAGTCCATCAACTCCAACGGCATAGCTGAGCTGTGCGGCAACGACCTAATGAACCTTACTCCTCATCTGAAAAGTCTGCAACATAATACGTTGCAGCCCAAAAACGAGTCAGCACATGGAATATGCTGGCAATATAACACGGTAGAGCAAGAACAGAATAATGCTATCACTATACGCATATTTGGCTGGTGGAAAGCTCTACGGTTAAAGTTTTGCGAAAAGCCAATTTTTTCCAACAACAAAGGAATGGATTTTATTTAACTATCATGGTAGTTGAAACATCATTGAGAAGGCTCCTCCAACTCAATCCCAATTAAAAGTAATTATCAACCCAACAATATTAATTTAGAGTGATGAGATACATATGATAATCCAAGTACTAGATACTCAAGATGTCCATAACCGGGGAACGGCTAACCATGATTAGTTTATACACTCTGCAGAGGTTTGCGCACTTTTCCCCACAAGACTCGATCCCCTCCGTTGGATTTCTTGCACTACATGGTGTTTGAGAAACGGATGACCGAGACACAGTCTTTCGGAAGCATTAACTCTCTACTCCGGATAGACTATACCACCTACAACCCACTACATCTGCTAGTCTACCTCTTCAAGAGCTTCACGTAACTTACTCAACTATGCTAGAGCCCATAATAGCTTGTGGCTGCACACGGAAGTTTCTAGCATGAAATATCTCAGTTCCCTTTGAGCCTGGGTGGCGGACCTTAGGATTATCTCACGGGTACTCCGGGATATCCTAGGACAACACTGGATTCTCTAGGTGCCCGACAAGCAATCCACCCAGATGTGTATTAAAGTTGCGACCTTAAGTTGAACCATTAATTAACAATCTCACATCTGTCATGGTTTCACTCAAACCCAATCCACGTCTACGAGCATAGCATAGCAGTATAAGCATAACATATAAGTAACTCCCAAGGGCTTGATAATAAACAGGTGAATAGGTACTACCTCATCTACTTCCCAACCCCACATGTTATCAAGTCCTAACCATGCAATGTTTGAGGGTTGAAACTAATGCATAAAAACTGGGTGATAAAGGAATATGATCAAAGTGTTACTTGCCTTGCTGATGATCCGCAAAACCTAGAGACTCGATGTAGCACGCTTCGCACTCCGGGTACTCTATCGCAATAAACAAGCATACAATAAGCAATCAAACAAGGGCACGGGTAAAACTCGAGTAAGAGATCTAACCAGAAATTTCAACTTAATCCGGTTTGCAAAAAGAATCAAATCAAACTGAGCAAGGAAACTCAAACTGCGAAAGAAACAAGATCAGATTACTAATCTGGACTAAAGTCAGATTTTACTGTATCAAAATCTTGTTCAAGTTGTTTAAACGGAAAGAGGGTTTCGAGGCGAAACTCTAGGCGCTTGAATCACCTGATTCCGATAAACGAGCGAAAAGTTATACTAAAACGAAAATCGGATCAGAAATCGCGATGAAAATAATCGCAGAAAATCCGAGAAAAAGAAATACTGACGAACAGGCTAGCGAACGAACGTTTGCTGTCTTCGGCTAACGGTGAAAACCGTTCGTTAAAACGCGTAAAAACGGGCGTTTGTTAAATAATTAAACCGAAAAAAATAAACCAAACCGAATCTAAAAAATGGATCTAGGGTTACGAAAAAAACAAACGGTTTTCTCACGAAAACCGAGGCGGCTACCTCGGGTCCGGTGAGGTCCGGTGACTCCGGCGCGGCGGCGGCAGCGGCGGGCGGCGGCGCGTGGCGGCAGCGCGGCGTAGCGGCTAGGGTTACGGTTAGGGCATGGGTGGGCTTCGACAACGGCTGTGGGCTTCGGCGGCTTGGGGGCGCGGCTTAAAAAGGCCCCCCGGGCGGAGTCCCGCTTGGGTACGGCCCGGAGTCGGTTCCCTTTTTTTAAGTAATTCTGACGTGCAGAAAAAGAAAGAAAAGAAATACTAAACGGACTCCAAAAATCCCGAAATAAATTTTCCCGGTCCTCTAAAAATTAGCCGGACAAGGTGAACATTTATTTGGGCCTAAAATGCAATTTTGAAGAACACATATTTTTCCTAATTCAAATAAAATAGTGATAAAACTCCGAATAAAAATCTTATTTGATTTTAATATTAAATCTTCGATATTTCTCTATTTTGAGGAAGTCATTTTATCCTCTCTCTTTTATTTTTATAAAATAAATATTCTAAGAGAAAATAATTAAAATCAAACGATCCTCTTTCCAAAATTCGAGAAAACTCGAATATGAAAATAATGAAATCCCCAACTCTCTCCGTAGGTCCTTGAGTTGCGTAGAATTTCTAGGATCAAGCCAAAAATACAATAAAGTATGATATGCAATGATGATCTAATGTATAACATTCCAAATTGAAAATTTGGGATGTTACAATCTTGTATCTTCATAGCCCATCAGTCCGGCCCATGACCAACAGGTCGGACGCCGGAGGACCCCTTAGTCCAGTTCTCCCTCAGTAGCCCCTGAACCAGGCTTCAATGACGAGGTGTCCGGCGCGTAGATTATCTTAGGCATTGCAAGGCGGGTTCCTCCTTCTAATACTCCGAAATAACCTTGGAACACAAAGAATGTGTCCAGCTCTGCAAAACAAGCACCACACACAACCGCAGAGAGTATAATATTTCACGAGTCCAACCCACTAACAACTTTTTGTAGCTTGACACCACATCACCACCCGGTCATTATTTCGAACCGTTTTTCGGCCTGCCACTTCATATTTCGAGATGTGGTTTTACTGGCACGTCTTGTCAAAGCAGAGATCGCGTCCCCTTATTGCAGGATCCTCATCAATACGGGCGTGGGTAATCCAACTGTGCCGTCTGCACGGCCCTTGGGAAACAGGCGAGTTTTAAGGCTGGTGGGGAGGCGCTTGATATCCGCTGCCTTTATAAAGGGATAAGGACTCACCCCCTTTCACCCACGCCTTCTCTCTCTGCCCATCCATTCTCGAGCTCCAGCACCCAAGCTTCCATCCTTTCCGCCTCCAAAAAGCACTACAGTCATGTCCGGATCTGGAGCGCAAGGCAAGTGGATGGCTTCCTCTGTCAGGGAGAAGGACATCACCAGGCTCCGAGAGGCCGGGTACCTAGCCAAGGAGATCGCCCACCGGCTTCCGGCCAAGGGACGGATCGTTCCCACCCCATAGCCCCATGAGAGGGTCGTCTTCATCCCCCACTTCGTCCGCGGGTTGGGATTTCCTCTCCATCCATTCGTCCGCGGGTTTATGTTTTACTATGGACTAGACTTCCATGATCTAGCCCCCAACTCCTTCCTCAATATCTCGGCATTTATTGTCATGTGCGAGGCCTTCCTTCGTATCCCTCCGCACTTCAGACTGTCGTTGAAGGTCTTCAACATGAAGCCGAAGGTGGTGGATGGCCAACATGTAGAGTGTGGAGGCGCCATGGTGAGCAAGCTGCCCAACGTCACATGGCCCAAGGGAACCTTCGTGAAGACCGTCAAGGGGTGGCAACAGCAGTGGTTTTATGTCACAGAGCCTCGCGACGCCACCTGGGCCGCGGCTCCCAAATTCCAGTCTGGCGCCCCGATGCAGCTCACCTCCTGGCTAGAAGAAGGCCTGGACTGGTCTTCGTCGGACGAGTTGATAGCACTCCAGATGCGCATCAAGCGCATGGTGGACAAGAACGTCAAGCTTGTCAATGTGATCCAGGTAATGCTCGCTCGCTGGATCCTGCCGTGCCAAAGCCGGACTTGCCACTTGTGGGAGTTTGATCCGGCCAAGCACTAGACCTTGCGACATTTCTTCGGCACTACGCACGAACACATCTGGAAGGTACTCTTCAAGGCCAATGAGATGTGGCCAGCGACGGCCGAAGACCGCGGGCACGACCTGGCCCATCCCGCAAGTGCGGTAAGTTTTCCGTATTTCAAGGTGTACCCTTTACTTGCATACTCAAGGAAGATGTCTAAACTTCCCTATTTGTCTTTTCAGGGCTGGACAAAGAAGGCAGAGCGGATTCAGTGTCCGGCTCCGCTGTCCGAAGAACCAGCCATCCCGCTACTGACGAAGATGCTGGTTCTGGCACCCTATCAAGCGCCGGAGAAGAAGGCCAAGGGGACCAGGGGTGGTCTCCGCCATAAGGGCACTTTGGAAGTGACGTCCGAAGACGCCGACACCCACTCCCCTCCCGCCACCGACGACGAGGAAGAGGAGGAAAGCGATTCTCCCCCTGAGGGGGGAAGGGAGAAAAGGGCGGCCTCCACGCATCTGGAGGCAGAGGCATCCAAGAAAGGGAAGGCCTCCACCGCGGACAACCCGCATGGGACGTTGACAGTAGCTCAGAGTGGCGCCCCAGGGATAAGCCCCTGGCCGAATCATAAGTACTCAAAGACGCACTCAAATATCCGGCTTCTCTACTTCACAGTTCTAACATGTTGAATTACGCATTTGCAGTCCGGCTCGTTCCGACCTCGAGCGGTCCTCATCTTTGGGAAATTCGCTAGATTCGAAGGTGATGGACAGCGGGTCTCTCTCGGCGGCCTCCTCTCCCAAGATGGTGGAAGACGCTGAAGTGTTATCCCAAAGGACACTTCCAGCTCAGGGGTAGGCACAGGAGGCCATCACAGTGGCGCCAGAGGATAACATCCCGGCCGCCGGACAAATGGGGGAGCAGATCCCCATGGAGACTGCGATGGGGGCCATCCTCAATTCGGCCCCCAGCCGAATACGATCCCGGAGACCTATATGGCTCCGGAATCTGGCAGGCAGCCTCCTTCAAAGGAAGGAGGTGCACCAATTCCTCCGGTGAACTCTCCATCCAGAGGCACCATATGCTCTAATGGAAGCACTGCGAAGTGTTTCTATTGTGGAGGAACATCATACCCTTATGGGTACGGTGATTGAGAGGATTCAATCCGCCAAGAGAGGGCTGACTGAAGCCTGCACAAGCCTTCTAACAGGCTTTGAGGTAAGCAACACAATAAAAAGAACGTCATAGTATAGATAGTAGCCCCTGAGACTCTGTCAGGTGTTCAGAAAGAAAATCTAGATGGAGGATCAAGTAATTTTCGCAGGAGACTAACTAAATATGTCTTATGTGAATAAGAAGGCGTCGTTGCTGGCCACAACCTCTCATGCTGCTGAGGTCTCCGGACTAAATCAGAGTCTGGAGCAAGCCGAGGAAGAGCTCGGCCGTGTAAAAAAGCAGCTAGAAGATAAGCAAGGTATGTGATGACTTTGTGTATACCCGGAAAGGATGAACGATTTGTGCTGACCATAGTGCCATGATATTTATTAGGGGCGGCGACCAAAGTGGAGGCCCCCAAGAAGGCGCTGGTCGAGGCCGAGGAGAGAGCGGCAAAGGAACAAGCCGCTCGTGAGAAATGCGAGGCCAGGGTTGGCGAGGTCCAGCAGGAGCTCTAGGACATTGTGCAGAAATGCGTGTCCTTGGAGCGCCACATTGCGGATCAAGATTCCGAACTCGCCAAGGCCCGCCAAAGTGCACAAGATGCCCGGGCCGAGGCCCAAGGGTCCCTCCAGGAGATCCAAGAGGCCAGAAAAATCGCGGCCGGTAAGGCCTTTATTATGCAGAGCAAGTATGTGAAGAAAAGGTTCCTCTTACTGACCCGGATTTTGGAGTTCTCCAGGGGCGTTTGCGGATCCGCCACGCAGTGTTGCCGACGCTTCGGAGTTCTTCCGAGCCGAAGAGGGGAGCTCGACAGAGAAGCTGTTCTGGTCGCAATACCTTGCGCCAGAACATCCGGTGCCCTTTAGCGATCAGCTAAAACAGCTGGTCGAATTGCATAGGGTGGCCGAACTAGCCATGAAGGATTTGATAATCCAGCTATGGCATGCCGAAGTCATACCCAGCAGCTACTTCGGGATCGTGAAGCGGCTGGTCAATGCATGCCCCCGTCTGGACGTCATCAAGCGGTCAGTCTGCATCGAGGGTGCGCGGATGGCCTTCGCCCGTGTCAAGATACAGTGGGCGAAGATGGACGCCGTCAAGCTCGCGATCGAGGGACCGCTCGCTAGCAAGGAGCACCGCACGCCGGAGCGCTATTTTGATGATGTCCTCAAGGGATCTCGCATTGTAGAGGGCCAGTGCTCAAAAGATATTATCTTTGAATGAGTACCTTCATGTTATTCCTCCCTGTATGATGAAAACAAGACTGATGTGTAATATAATGCTTGCTGTTTATCTTGAAATTTTACCTCTTGTGCGGCCATTTTTATTAAATCTGAGAGTTGGCCAGTCGTCGGCTTCAGCCCCCATGTAGGTAGTACGGGGGTGTTCGAGATGGAATCTAAGCACTCTTGATCCAAGAAATTGGTCCTTGAAGGAGGTGTTTATCGCAACGTACCAGGCAATCAGAATATGTGGCTTTATCACCCTCACTTAGCCATAGGAGTTTGACAATAGAAATGTAGGCGCAGGCCCTAGTATTCGTTAGTCCGGACTAGGGTGCTGTAGACACCTAACTGGGTGAAAGCCGACCCGTCGCATAATGTGGAAAAATCGCAAGAGATTTTAACCTCCGAAGAGCTGAACGGCTCATGCCGCATCATGACAGTCAGTTTTCGGCTTTCTCTACTGAGGTGCTCATCCAGATGAACCAGGGCACAATCGCAGTAGTTCTCCCTTTACTACCCTAGCCGATAGAGTGGAATGTAAGGTAGTAAGCACAGGAGCCGGGCAACCCAACTATTGACCAAAGACATGATTCGGAGCCAATGCATATAATGCTAAATTCGGGGGCCGAACTATACTGTAAAAGTGTTCGGACTTGTTGCCATAATATGGGGCGCGATAAAGCCCCTGGCGAATTACGTCGTACCAAAGTGTATGGGTGCAAATAAGAAAAATAAAAAATGAAGTAGTAAGCTAATGCCACATAAATTGGGCCGCAAACTGTTTCCATTATGATTTTGATTAATATGTCAAAGCATATTTGTACAAATAGTGCGATAAGTAACAGTGGCTATTTAACATGCCGAGACCAAGGGGGAGTTGCGTATGGGTCCTGAAAACAGGTAAACTGATCACTGAGAAGGACATCTAGAGATTCCCCCATACGTCTGTGCTACTTGTCACCTTGGTGTATCTGTCCTTCGAAAGGACCAATTTATCAGGCCGTCGAGAGGGGCCCGCGGAAAGGAAACTTGAAAAAGGATAAAAAGAAAGGTAAAAGTATGTGTGTCCAAGGAAGGTCGAGCCATATTGTAGACCACAATCTGGTGTACCTCCGTCTCTGCCCATGGTATTTTTAGTGCGTAGTTATGTACGTGCGGTACGTATGCCGCCACTTGGTCGGGACTGAGACGGAGGTCGAATTGCTAATCAAGCTCCTGACAAGCTGGACTGTCCTGCTGCAGAGTAGTCCGGACTCGTTTGACAGTGTCCCGGAGCATGGTCTCCGAATTAAGGTTCTGCTTGTGAAGGCCGCTCTGTACCTCTGCTGCCAGGGCAGCGGTGTGCTCCTCAGTACGGAGGGAGCGCTCCGTGTTTCCATTTGATTGTCATGACATCGCGTAGTCCGGGCATCTTGAGCTTGAGATAAGCATAGTGCGGCACCGCATTGAATCGGGCAAATGCGGTTCGTCCGAGCAGTGCGTGATAGCCGCTACGGAAGGGGGCGATATCGAAGATTAACTCTTCGCTTCGGAAGTTGTCGAAGATTGGAAGACGACCTCCAATGTGATTGAGCCCGAGTAGCGGGCCTCTACACCTGGTATAACTCCTTTAAAGGTAGTTTTGGTGGGCTTGATCCTTGATGGGTCAATGCCCATTTTGCACACTGTATCCCGATAGAGCAGGTTGAGGCTGCTGCCACTGTCCATGAGGACTTGTGTGAGGTGGAATCCATCAATTATTGGGTCGAGGACCAGTGTGGCTAAACCGCCATGATGGATACTGGTCGGGTGGTCCCTGTTATCAAAGGTGATCGGGCATGATGACCATGGGTTGAATTTTGGGGTGACTGGCTCTATCGCATAGACGCCCCTGAGCGCGCTCTTGCGCTCCCTCTTGGGGATATGGGTAGCGTATATCATGTTCACCGTTTTGATTTGAGAGGGAAACTTCTTTTTTCCCTGTGTTCGGTGGACGGGACTCCTCGTCGTCGTTCTCGCTTTGTGACCCCTTCCCCTTGTCTTCGGCATTTAAGTTGTCGGCCTGTTTGAAGACCCAACAACACCGGTGAGTACGATTGGCTGGTTTATCGGGGGTGCCATGGATCTGACATAGACGATCGAGTATGCAGTCTAGGCTGGAAGGGCCCTCATTATTTCTTTTATATGGATTCTTCCGCTGACCGGACTTCGAGCCACTGAATCCGGCATTGACCGTCGTGTCATCGGTATTGTCACCATTGTTTCAACGCTTGTGCCTGTTGCATTGGGGCTTGCCGTTGCTATTTCTAGCTTCCGAAATGTCAGGTTCGCCTGCATTGTTACTGCTACGGGCTAGCCAGGTATCTTCGCCCGCGCAAAAGCAGGTCATAAGTGCTGTGAGGGCTGCCATGGACTTAGGCTTTTCTTGGCCGAGGTGTCGGGCGAGCCATTCGTCCTGGATGCTATGTTTAAAGGCTCCTAGGGCTTCGGCATCCGGACAGTCGACGATCTGGTTCTTTTTGGTTAAGAACCTAGTCCAGAATTTCTTGGCTGACTCTCCGGGATGTTGAATTATGTGACTTAAGTGGTCGGCATCCAGAGGTCGAACATATGTACCTTGGAAGTTGTCAAGGAAGGCTTCTTCCAAGTCCTCCCAGCTGCCAATGGAGTTTTCAGGCATGTTGTTCAGCCAGTGCCGGCCTGGCCCCCTGAGTTTTAGGGGGAGGTATTTGATGGCATGAAGATCATCACCGCGGGCCATATGAATATGGAGAATAAAGTCTTCGATCCATACCGCAGGATCTGTGGTTCCATCATATGATTCGATATTCATGGGTTTGAACCCTTCTGGGAATTCATGTTCCATAACTTCATCAGTGAAGCAGAGGGGGTGTGTGGCGCCTTGATGTCTACTACACAACCTTCTTCTTGTAGACGTTGTTGGGCCTCCAAGTGCAGAGGTTTGTAGGACAGTAGCAAATTTCCCTCAAGTGGATGACCTAAGGTTTATCAATCCGTAGGAGGCGTAGGATGAAGATGGTCTCTCTCAAGCAACCCTGCAACAAAATAACAAAGAGTCTCTTGTGTCCCCAACACACCCAATACAATGGTAAATTGTATAGGTGCACTAGTTCGGCGAAGAGATGGTGATACAAGTGGTATATGGATGGTAGATAAAGGTTTTTGTAATCTGAAATTATAAAAACAGCAAGGTAACTAATGATAAAAGTGAGCGTAAACGGTATTGCAATGCATTGAAACAAGGCCTAGGGTTCATACTTTCACTAGTGCAAGTCCTCTCAACAATAATAACATAATTGGATCATATAACTATCCCTCAACATGTAACAAAGAGTCACTCCAAAGTCACTAATAGCGGAGAACAAACGAAGAGATTATGGTAGGGTACGAAACCACCTCAAAGTTATTCTTTCCAATCAATCTGTTGGGCTATTCCTATAAGTGTCACAAACAGCCCTAGAGTTCATACTAGAATAACACCTTAAGACACAAATCAACCAAAACCCTAATGTCACCTAGATACTCCAATGTCACCTCAAGTATCCGTGGGTATGATTATACGATATGCATCACACAATCTCAGATTCATCTATTAAACCAACACATAGAACCTCAAAGAGTGCCCCAAAGTTTCTACCGAAGAATCACGACGAAAACGTGTTTCAACCCCTATGCATAGGTTCATGGGCGGAACCCGCAAGTTGGTCACCAAAACATACATCAAGTGAATCACGTGATATCCCATTGTCACCACAGATATGCACGGCAAGACATACATCAAGTGTTCTCAAATCTTTAAAGACTCAATCCGATAAGATAACTTCAAAGGGAAAAGTCAATCCATTAAAAGAGAGTAGAGGGGGAGAAAACATCATAAGATCCAACTATAATAGCAAAGCTCGCGATACATCAAGATCGTACCACCTCAAGAACACGAGAGAGAGAGAGAGAGAGATCAAACACATAGCTACTGGTACATACCCTTAGCCCTAAGGGAGAACTACTCCCTCCTCGTTATGGAGAGCACCGGGATGATGAAGATGGCCACCGGAGAAAGATTTCCCCCTCCGGCAAGGTGCCGGAACGGGTCTAGATTGGTTTTCGGTGGCTACGGAGGGTTCTGGCGCCAGAACTCCCGATCTATTGTGTTCTCCAATCATTTTAGGGTATATGGAGATATATAGGAGGAATAAGTACGTCAGGGGAGCCACGAGGGGCCCACGAGGGTGGAGGGCACGCCCAGGGGGGGTGGGCGCGCCCCCCTACCTCCTGGCTTCCTCGAAGCTTCCTTGACATGGACTCCAAGTGTCCAGGGTTGCTTTCCTTCCAAAAATAAGTTCCGTGAAGTTTCAGGTCAATTGGACTCCATTTGATTTTCCTTTTCTGCGATACTCTAAAACAAGGAAAAAACAGAAACTGGCACTGGGCTCTAGGTTAATAGGTTAGTCCCAAAAATCATATAAAATAGCATATAAATGCATATAAAACATCCAAGGTTGATAATATAATAGCATGGAACAATCAAAAATTATAGATACGTTGGAGACGTATCACGCCTCTATATCAGGCCAGACCATGACGTAGTTTAGATGGAGTCTGTCTGCGGCTTACGGCTCAGACATGATTGTGCTTGCCATGTTCGGCTTGATAGCCGTCGTCGCGCGTCGGGGCACGCCCCCGCGATCCGTAGATCGATCTGGCCGGACCTGCTTTATTCTTCAGGTCCTACCGCAGGTCATACGTGTATCCCTGAGAAGCTTTGTCTCTGCCTTTACGGAGAGGTAGGACGGGCCGGTGTTTGGCTTGAGTTGTCATTTTGTCCCGGCCACGTGGTGGTCGATCAGCCGCATTACACGCTGATGGTATGGGCTCAAGTGCCTCGTCATCGAATTGAGGTAGCAGTTTATGCTTCGGGTAACTTTTGGTTGGGCGCTCGAGGCCATATTCTTTTGCTGCCAGGACATCAGTCCATCTATCGTTGAGCTGATCTTGATCAGCTTGAAGCTGCTGCTACTTCTTTTTCAGGCTCCTTGCGGTGGCTATTAGTCGTTGCTTAAAGCGCTCCTGCTCGAGAGGTTCCTCAGGCACAATAAAGTCTTCGTCGCCGAGGCTCACCTCATCCTCGGAGGGTGGAAGATAATTATTGTCCTCTGAGTCTTCGTTTGCAGCCTGTTCATCACGGCTAACTCGCCCATCCTCCCGATTGTCTTGTTCAGAGTTTTGCTTGACGGGGTTTTCTTGGTATTCGGCATCATCCGGGGTGTTGTTGTCTCTCTTGCCGATATTGCTATCTTTGCTGTGGCGTGATTTAGAGCGGCGTCGTCGGTGCTTTTGTTGTATCTCGGGAGGTTTATCCTCTACTGGATTTTTCTCTTTATCACTGTCACCCTCCTTGGGTGCATCCACCATATACATGTCATACGAAGAGGTGGTCGTCCAGCGTACGGTAAACGGCGGGTTTTCGGCTTGCTCTTCTCCGGCATCATCGTCCATACCGTTGATGTCTTCGGAGCCGTAATCGAGCATGTCAGTTAAGTCCTCTACTGTGGCGATGAAGTGGGTGGTGGGTGGGACGTAAAATTCCCCGCTCTCAGCCCCTAGTCTGGGCTAGGCGTAGTTCAGACATTGCTACTCCGTAATCACGAGGGATCGCATCAAGTCCAGAGCCTCGCTTAAAGGCGAGGTTTGTTGAGGGAGAAAAGAATTTGTGGAGTATGGCAGGAAGGGAATTCCTTGGCCGAGCTCACACGGTGCTGACTCCAAGAGTTCGGAGCAGGTTGATACGTCCATTTTGCATCATGCTTTTATATCGATATTTATTACATTATGGACTATTATTTCACTTTATGTCACAATACTTATGCCTATTCTCTCTTATTTTACAAGGTTTACATAAGGAGGGAGAATGCCGGCAGCTGGAATTCTGGGCTGGAAAAGGAGAAAATATTAGAGACCTATTCTGCGCAACTCCAAAAGTCCTGAAACTTCACGGAACATCTTAAAATAAATAAAGAAAAATCTTCGCTAAAGATGAAGGCCAGGGGGCCCACACCCTGCTCACGAGGGTGGGGGCGCCCCCCCTAGGGCGCGCGCCCTACCTCATGGGCCCCTTGGTGGCTCTCCGATGTCCATCTTCTGCTATATGAAGTCTTTCGATGAAAAAAATAAGAAGGAACTTTTCGGGACGAGACTCCGCCGCCACAAGGCGGAATCTTGGCGGATCCAATCTAGAGCTCCGGCAGAGCTGTTCTGCCGGGGATACTTCCCTTCGCGAGGGGGAAATCATCACCATCGTCATCACCAACGCTCCTCTCATCGGGAGAGGGCAATTTCCATCAACATCTTCACCAGCACCATCTCATCTCCAAACCCTAGTTCATCTCTTGTATCCAATTCTGGTCTCAAAGTCCGGGATTGGTGCTAGTAGGTTGCTAGTAGTGTTGATTACTCCTTGTAGTTGATGCTAGTTGGTTTATTTGGTGGAAGATCATATGTTCAGATCCTATATGCATATTATTACCCCTCTGATTATGAACATGAATATGCTTTGTGAGTAATTACGTTTGTTCCTGAGGACAAGGGAGAAGTCTTGCTATTAGTAGTCATGTGAATTTGGTATTCGTTTGATATTTTGATAAGATGTATGTTGTCTAGCCTCTAGTGGTGTTATGTGAACGTCGAATACATAACACTTCACCATTATTTGGGCCTAGAGGAAGGCATTGGTAAGTAATAAATAGATGATGGGTTGCTAGAGTGATAGAAGCTTAAACCCTAGTTTATGCGTTGCTTCGTAAGGGGCTAATTTGGATCCATATGTTTCATGCTATGGTTAGGTTTACCTTAGTACTTTTGTTGTAGTTGTGGATGCTTGCAATAGAGGTTAATCATAAGTGGGATTCTTGTTCAAGTAAGAACAGCACCCAAGCACCGGTCCACCCACATATCAAATTATCAAAGTATCGAACGCGAATCATATGAACGTGATGAAAACTAGCTTGACGATATTCCCATCTGTCCTCGGGAGCGCTTTTCCTATTATAAGAGTTTGTTCCGGCTTGTCCTTTGCTACAAAAAGGATTGGACCACCTTGCTGCACTTTATTTACTTTTGTTACTTGTTGCTCGTTACAATTTATTCCGTCACAAAACTATTTGTTACCACTTATTTCAGTACTTGCAGAGAATACCTTGCTAAAAACTGCTTATCATTTCCTTCTACTCCTCGTTGGGTTCAACACTCTTACTTATCAAAAGGACTACCATAGATCCCCTATACTTGTGGGTCATCAAGACTCTTTTCTGGCGCCGTTGCTGGGGAGTGTAGCGCCTTTGGTAGGTGGAATTTGGTAAGGAAAAATTTATATAGTGTGCTGAAATTTACTGTCACTTGTTACTATGGAAAGTAATTCTCTGAGGGGCTTGTTCGGGGTATCTTCACCTGGTCCAGTAGAGCAAAGAGTTGCTCCTCAACCTACTGAACCTATTGAAATGAAACTCCTTTTGAATTTCCTTCGGGTATGATGGAAAAACTGCTAGCTAACCCTTTTACAGGAGATGGAACAAAGCATCCAGATGAGCACTTAATATATGTGGATGAAGTTTGTGGATTATTTAAGCTTGTAGGTATACCCGATGATGTTGCTAAGAAGAAGGTCTTCCCTTTATCTTTGAAGGGAGACGCATTGATATGGTATAGGCTATGTGATGATATGAGATCATGGGACTATAAAAGATTGAAATTGGAATTTCATCAAAAGTATTACCCTATGCATCTTGTTCATCATGATCGCAATTATATATATAATTTCTAGCCTCGCGAAGGAGAAAGCATCGCTCAAGCTTGGGGGAGGCTTAAATCAATGTTATATTCATGCCCCAATCATGAGCTCTCAAGAGAAATAATTATGCAAAGTTTTTATGCTCGGCTTTCTCATAATAATCAAACCATGCTCGATACTTCTTGTGCTGGCTCTTTTATGATGAAGACTATTGAATTCAGATGGAATTTATTGGATAGAATTAAATGTAACTCTGAAGATTGGGACCTCGACGAAGGTAAGGAGTCAGGTATGACACCTAAGTTTGATTGTTTCAAATCTTTTATGTACACCGATATTTTCTGTAAGTTTAGCACTAAATATGGACTTGACTCTGAGATAGTAGCTTCTTTCTGTGAATCTTTTGCTGCTTATGTTGATCTCCCTAAGGAGAAGTGGTTTAAATATCATCCTCCCATAGAAGTAAAAGTAGTTGCACCTATTAAAGTTGAAGAAAAGACTGTCACTTATAATGATCCTATTGTTCCTACTTCTTATGTTGAGAAACCACATTTCCCTGTTAGAATAAAGGATCATGCTAAAGCTTCAACTGTTGTTCGTAAAAGCAATATTAGAACTTATACACCTCATGAGCAAGTTAAAGTAGAACCTAATATTGCTATTGTTAAAGATCTCTTGTCTGATAATATTGATGGGCATGTTATTCAGTTCAAAGGTGAAACTGCTAGAATTGCTAAACCTTGTGATAAAGATAAACATAGACCTATGGTAGGCGTGCCTGTTATTTCTGTTAAAATAGGAGATCATTGTTATCATGGCTTATGTGATATGGGTGCTAGTGCTAGTGTTATGCCGCATACTTTATACGAAGAAATTAAGAATGAAATTGCACCTACTGAGTTAGAAGGTATTTATGTCACAATTAAACTTTCCAATAGAGATACTATTTCACCAATTGGAATTGTTAGAGATGTTGAAGTCTTGTGTGGGGAAACTAAATATCCTGCTGATTTTCTTGTTCTTGGTTCCCCACAAGATAGCTTTTGTCCCATTATATTTGGTAGACCCTTCTTAAATACTGTTAATTCTACCATAGATTGCACAAAGAATGTTGTTACTGTTGGCTTTGATGATATGGTTCATGAGTTTAATTTCTCTAAATTTAGTAAACAACATCGTGAGGAAGAATTACCTAGTAAGGATGAAATTATTGGTCTTGCTTCTATTGCCGTACCTCCCAGTGATCCTTTAGAACACTATTTGCTAGACCATGAAAATGATATGTTCATGAAAGAAAGAAGGGAAATATATGAAGTATTCTTTAAACAGGAACCTATTCTGCATCACAATTTGCCTGTTGAAATTTTAGGGGATCCTCCTCCACCCAAGGGTGATCCCGTGTTTGAGCTTAAACCGTTGCCTGATAATCTTAAATATGCTTATCTTGATGAAAAGAAGATATATCCTGTTATTATTAGTGCTAACCTTTCAGAGCATGAAGAAGAAAGATTATTGAAAACTCTGAAGAAGCATCGTGCTACTATTGGATATACTCTTGATGATCTTAAGGGCATTAGTCCCACTCTATGTCAACATAAAATAAATTTGGAGGCAGATGCCAAACCAGTTCATGATCCTCAACGACGTCTGGATCCTAAAATGAAAGAAGTGGTAAGAAAAGAAATACTAAAGCTTATGGAGGCAGGTATAATATATCCCGTTGCTGATAGTCAGTGGGTAAGTCCTATCCATTGTGTCCCTAAGAAGGGAGGTATTACTGTTGTTCCTAATGATAAAGATGAATTGATTCCACAAAGAATTATCACAGGTTATAGGATGGTAATTGATTTCCGCAAATTAAATAAAGCTACTAAGAAAGATCATTACCCCTTACCTTTTATTGATCAAATGCTAGAAAGATTATGCAAACATACACACTATTGCTTTCTAGATGGTTATTCTGGTTTCTCTCAAATACCTGTGTCGGCTAGAGATCAATCAAAGACTACTTTTACATGCCCTTTTGGTACTTTTGCTTATAGATGTATGCCTTTTGGTTTATTTAATGCACCTGCTACCTTTCAAAGATGCATGATGGCTATATTCTCTGACTTTTGTGAAAAGATTTGTGAGGTTTTCATGGACGACTTTTCCATCTATGGTTCCTCTTTTGATGATTACTTGAGCAATCTTGATCGAGTTTTGCAGAGATGTGAAGAAACTAATCTTGTCTTGAATTGGGAAAAGTGCCAATTTATGGTTAATGAAGGTATTGTCTTGGGGCATAAAGTTTCTGAAAGAGGTATTGCAGTTGATAAAGCCAAGGTCGATGCTATTGAAAAGATGCCATGTCCCAAGGACATCAAAGGTATAAGAAGTTTCCTTGGTCACGCGGGATTTTACAGGAGGTTCATTAAGGACTTCTCAAAAGTTTCTCGGCCTCTGACTAATTTATTGCAAAAAGATATACCATTTGTCTTTGATGATGATTGTGTAGAAGCATTTGAAACACTTAAGAAAGCATTAGTCTCTGCACCTATTGTTCAGCCACCTGATTGGAATTTACCCTTTGAAATTATGTGTGATGCTAGCGATTATGCTGTAGGTGATGTTCTAGGGCAAAGAGTTGATAAGAAATTAAATGTTATTCATTATGCTAGTAAGACTCTAGACAATGCTCAAAGAAATTATGCTACTACTGAAAAAGAGCTTTTAGCAGTTGTATTTGCTTGTGATAAGTTCAGACCTTATATTGTTGATTCTAAAGTAACTATTCAAACTGATCATGCTGCTATTAAATATCTTATGGAAAAGAAAGATGCTAAACCTAGACTTATTAGATGGGTTCTCTTGCTACAAGAATTTGATTTACATATTGTTGATAGAAAGGGAGCTGAGAACCTCGTTGCAGACAACTTGTCTAGGTTAGAAAATATTCTTGATGACCCACTACATATTAATGATAGCTTTCCTGATGAACAATTAAATGTTATAAGTACTTCTCGTAGTACTCCATGGTATGCTGGTTATGCTAATTATATTGTTGCTAAGTTTATACCACCTAGCTTCACATACTAGCAAAAGAAAAAGTTCTTCTATGACTTGAGACATTACTTTTGGGATGACCCACATCTTTATAAAGAAGGAGTAGATGGTGTTATTAGACGTTGTGTACCTGAGCATGAACAGGAACAGATCCTACACAAGTGTCATTCCGAGGCTTATGGAGGACACCACGCTGGAGATAGAACTGCACATAAGGTATTGCAATCTGGTTTTTATTGGCCTACTCTCTTCAAGGATGCCTGTAAGTTTGTCTTTTCTTGTGATGAATGTCAAAGAATTGGTAATATTAGTAGACGTCAAGAAATGCCTATGAATTATTCTCTTGTTATTGAACCGTTTGATGTTTGGGGCTTTGATTATATGGGACCTTTTCCTGCCTCTAATGGATACACACATATTTTAGTTGCTGTTGATTACGTTACTAAGTGGGTAGAAGCTATTCCAACTAGTAGTGTTGATCATAACACTTCTATTAAAATGCTTAAGGAAGCTATTTTTCCGAGGTTTGGAGTCCCTAGATATTTAATGACTGATGGTGGTTCACACTTTATTCATGGTGCTTTTCGTAAAATGCTTGCTAAGTATGATGTTAATCATAGAATTGCATCTCCTTATCACCCTCAGTCTAGTGGTCAAGTAGAGTTGAGCAATAGAGAGCTCAAATTAATTTTGCAAAAGACTGTTAATAGGTCTAGAAAGAATTGGTCCAAGAAACTTGATGATACATTATGGGCTTATAGAACTGCATACAAAAATCCTATGGGTATGTCTCCGTATAAAATGGTTTATGGGAAAGCATGTCACTTACCTCTCGAACTAGAACATAAGGTATATTGGGCTATTAAAGAGCTCAACTATGATTTTAAACTTGCCGGTGAGAAGAGGTTATTTGATATTAGCTCACTTGATGAATGGAGAACCCAAGCTTATGAAAATGCCAAGTTGTTTAAAGAAAAAGTTAAAAGATGGCATGACAAAAGGATACAAAAGCATGAGTTTAATGTAGGTGATTATGTATAGCTAGACAACTCTCGTTTAAGATTTTTTTGCAGGAAAACTTCTCTCTAAATGGGAAGGCCCCTATGTTATCCAAGAGGTCTATCGTTCCGGTGCCATAAAGATCAACAACTTTGAAGGCACAAATCCGAAGGTGGTAAACGGTCAAAGAATTAAACATTATATCTTAGGTAATCCTATAAATGTTGAAACCAATATTATTGAAACCATAACCCCGGAGGAATACATAAGGGACACTTTCCGGAACGTTTCAGACCCCGAAAAGGAATAGGTATGTGGTACGTAAGTAAACTGACTCCAAAACAATTTTAAGGCAATATTTCTCCGTTTTGGAATATTTAGAAAAATAGAAGAATAAGTAGCAGTCCGGGAAGGACACTAGGGCCCCACGAGGGTGGTGGGCGCGCCCTACCCCCTGGGTGCGCCCCCTACCTCGTGAGCACCTCGTGTGCCTTCCGGACTCCGTTTTCTTGCACGATACGTATTTTGGTCGGTAAAAATTCATTATATATTCTCCCTAAGGTTTTGACTTCTGTATCACGCAATTATTCTCTGTTCTTGTTTCGAGCTGTTTTTCTGACAGATCTAGATTATCATGACGTCCCCAAGTGCTTCCAAGGACAAGTTCTTCGAGAAGGTCATCAACCCTTACCTCGCGGAGGTGCTGCGACACCCTCAAGCCATGCGTGATGGGTTGTTGCACATCCGCGATGTTGAGGGACCAAAGGGAACCGGAAGCGTGGAGACGAGGCTCGAAGAAATGGAGCAACAAGTTTTCAAGTGCCAGGGGATGGTGGAGCGTGGAATCAACGCTAGCCACACGATGCTTGTGGAGTTCACTAACAACTACAAGCCGGATGCCAAGAACACTAAGGAGGCCATCTTCAAGCTATATGAGAAGAACGAGCACCTCCAAGCCCAAATCTATGACATGCAAAACCAAAACTATGAGTATGAATATAGATTCAAAAGAATGAGTTTGGCTAAAGATTCGAGGATTCCGGAGACTCGATCATCCTTCTATGATGGTGAACTTATGCCTTGGAAGATGGATGACAAGCCTGCATCATCAACAACACCTCCACCTTCTTCACCGACAAAGGAGATATAATCACATGGGTATGGGCACTCCCCTAGCAACTTCCAAGCTTGGGGGAGGTGCCCCGGTATCGTATCACAATCACAACTCCTATCTTTACCGTTTTTCTTAGTTCGATCATATTAGTAGTATTTTGATCTAGTAGAATAAAGTTTATGGCATGATCTAGTTTTGAGTTTGCTTTATGATCTCTCTTTGTAATCGAGTCTGTGAGCTATATATAATAAAGATTAGTGTTGAGTTAAGGGCTTGATTATTTTGCCATGATCTTGGATGAATAAAAGAAAGAAGAAAAGAATAAAAAGAAACAAAAAGTTCATATTGATCTTATTGAGAGTAATGACTTCACATAGAAAGAGTATGATGATTAAAAGTTGTTGGGAGTTGGCAGACATAGCTTTGGTCATTGTTGCAATTAATAGGAAGTAATAAGGAAAGAGAGGTTTTCACATATAGATATATTATCATTGACATCTTTTATGATTGGGAGCACTCATTAAAATATGACATGCCAAAGAGTTGATGTTGGACAAGGAAGACAACGTAATGAGTTATGTCTTTCTTATATCTGAGATAAAGTATGTTGTCATGGATCCTCTAACTTGTTGAGCTTGCCTTTCCCCCTCATGCTAGCTAAATTCTTAGCACCAAGTAGAAATACTAGTGCTTCCAAATACCCTTAAACCAGTTTTGCCATGAGAGTCCACCATATCTACCTATGGATTGAGTAAGATCCTTCAAGTAAGTTGTCATCGGTGCAAAGCAATAAAAATTGCTCTAAATATGTATGATTGATTGGTGCAGGAGAAATAAGCTTTATACGATCTTGTGATGTGGAAGTAATAAAAGCGACGGACTGCATAATAAAGGTTCATATCACAAGGGGCAATATAAAGTGACGTTCTTCCGCACTGAGATTTTATGCATCCAACCATAAAAGCGCATGGCAACCTCTGCTTCCCTCTGCGAAGGGCATATCCTTTATTATTATCTTCTACCTTATGCAAGAGTCATGGTGATCTTCACCTTTTCTTTTTCATTTTATCCTTTGGCAAGCTCAGCATGTTGGAAAGAACATGATATATATATATATATATATATATATATATATATATATATATAATTGGATGTAGGGGAGTATGAACCATTATTGTTGACATTACCCTTGAGGTAAAAGGTTGTGGGGCAAAACTATAAGCCCCTATCTTTCTCTGTGTCCGATTAAAACTCCGTAACCACAAGTATTGCGTGAGTGTTAGCAATTATGGAGGACTAAATGATAGTTGAGTATGTGGACTTGCTTTTTAGCTCTGACATAGACTCTTTCCGATGTTATGATAAATTGCAATTGCTTCAATGACTGAGATTATAGTTTATCGGAGCCCAATAAGGTTTATGATTTATACTTTTGCATTGTGAATAGATCATCACATGAACATAAGTAATCATATTACAAAATCTATATAAGTTGTTGTTATGAGAATAATCATGATGCCTTCATGTCCGTATTTTATTTTTATCGACGCCTCTACCTCTAAACATGATGACATATTTATTGTTATCGGCTTTTCACTTGAGGACAAGCGAGGTCTAAGCTTGGGGGAGTTGATACGTCCATTTTGCATCATGCTTTTATATCGATATTTATTGCATTATGGATTGTTATTTCACTTTATGTCACAATACTTATGGCTATTCTCTCTTATTTTACAAGGTTTACATAAGGAGGGAGAATGCCAGCACCTGGAATTCTAGGCTGGAAAAGGAGCAAATATTAGAGACCTATTCTGCGCAACTCCAAAAGTCTTGAAACTCCATGGAACATCTTAAAATAAATAAATAAAAATCCTCGCTACAGATGAAGGCCAGGGGGCCCACACCCTGCTCACAAGGGTGGGGGGCGCCCCCCTACCTCGTGGGCCCCCTGGTGGCTCTCTGACATCCATCTTCTGCTATATGAAGTCGTTCGATGAAAAAAAATAAGAAGGAACTTTTCGGGACGAGACTCCACCGCCACGAGGCAGGAACCTTGGCGGATCCAATCTAGAGCTCCGGCAGAGCTGTTCTGCCGGGGATACTTCCCTTCGAGAGGGGGAAATCATCACCATCGTCATCACCAATGCTCCTCTCATCGGGAGAGGGCAATCTCCATCAACATCTTCACCAGCACCATCTCATCTCCAAACCCTAGTTCATCTCTTGTATCCAATTCTTGTCTCAAAGTCCTGGATTGGTGCTAGTAGGTTGCTAGTAGTGTTGATTACTCCTTGTAGTTGATGCTAGTTGGTTTATTTGGTGGAAGATCATATGTTCAGATCCTATATGCATATTATTATCCCTCTGGTTATGAACATGAATATGCTTTGTGAGTAATTACGTTTGTTCCTAAGGACAAGGGAGAAGTCTTGCTATTAGTAGTCATGTGAATTTGGTATTCGTTTGATATTTTGATAAGATGTATGTTGTCTAGCCTCTAGTGGTGTTATGTGAACGTCGACTACATAACACTTCACCATTATTTGGGCCTAGAGGAAGGCATTGGGAAGTAATAAATAGATGATGGGTTGCTAGAGTGACAGAAGCTTAAACCCTAGTTTATGTGTTGCTTTGTAAGGGGCTGATTTGGATCCATATGTTTCATGCTATGGTTAGGTTTACCTTAATACTTTTGTTGTAGTTGGAGATGCTTGCAATAGAGGTTAATCATAAGTGGGATGCTTGTTCAAGTAAGAATAGCACCCAAGCACCGGTCCACCCACATATCGAATTATTAAAGTATCAAACGCGAATCATATGAACGTGATGAAAACTAGCTTGACGATATTCCCATGTGTCCTCGGGAGCGCTTTTCCTATTATAAGAGTTTGTTCCGGCTTGTCCTTTGCTACAAAAAGGATTGGGCCACCTTGCTGCACTTTATTTACTTTTGTTACTTGCTGCTCGTTACAATTTATTCTGTCACAAAACTATCTGTTACCACTTATTTCAGTACTTGCAGAGAATACCTTGCTGAAAACCGCTTATCATTTCCTTCTACTCCTCGTTGGGTTCGACACTCTTACTTATCGAAAGGACTACGATAGATCCCCTATACTTGTGGGTCATCACCGGTTTCCGGGGAAGAGTCCGTCTTGGTGATGGACGCCGGTGACGCTGCTTCCTCCGGCTCTCCCATACTGGGCCTAGTGGCCACAGATAGTCCGGCGGGTTTAGAAATTTCGTCTTCGGTACTAGCGAGGCGCTTCGGCACTAAGGCCAGAGCGGAGGTTGGGGTCATGAATCCTTGGAAGATCAAGTCTCCTCGGATATCAGTGACATAATCTAGGTTTCCAAAACTAATCTAGTGGCATGGGGCATAGCTGTCGATCTGCTCTAGATGGCCAAGCAAGCTGGCCGGCAGTGTGAAGCCGCCGAATACGAAGATCTGGCCGGGGAGAAAAACCTCCCCTTGGGTAGCATCGTTTCATATGATGGATGAAGCCATTGAACCTTCTAACGGCGACATAGTGGAACTCTCAATGAAAGCACCAATGCCAGTGTCAAAACCGGCGGATCTCGGGTAGGGGGTCCCGAACTATGCGCCTGAGGTTGATGGTAATAGGAGATAAGGGACATGAAGTTTTACCCAGGTTCGGGCCCTCCTGATGGAGGTAATAGCCTACGTCCTTCTTGATTAATATTGATGAGTATGGGGTTACAAGAGTTGATCTACCATGAGATCGTAATGGCTAAAGCCCTAGAAGTCTAGCCTATATGATTATGATTGCCTCTATGGACTAAACCCTCTGATTTATATAGACACCGGAGGGGACTAGGGTTGTACAAAGTCGGTTACAGAGAAAGGAATCTTCATATCCGAACGCCAATCTTGCCATCCACGCCAAGCAGAGTCCCATACGGACACGGGTAAGAGTCTTTGGTCTTGTATCTTCATAGCCCATCGGTCCGGCACATGACCAATAGGCCGGATGTCCGAGGACCCCTTAGTCCAGGACTCCCTCACCTATTGTCGCATTGTAAGTACCTAAGGATGCTTCACATATTTTCAATACTTTGCGAATTGAGAGAATAATGTCAAATTATGTATTTCAGTCCGGCCCGCGATCTCCCTCAAGTATCATCGTCATCGGGGGATCTACCGCCGAAGATGATGGAGAGTGAGACACAACCACAAGCTTCCTCACCCCCAAAGGCGGACGACATTCAGGTGTCTTCTCGGAGGACTTCTCCGGATCGCTGAGAGCTACAAGGGACCATCAGCACTGCACGAGAGGGGAATGATAACCCACAAGTATAGGGGATCACAACGGTTTTCGAGGGTAGAGTATTCAACCCAAATTTATTGATTCGACACAAGGGGAGCCAAAGAATATTCTCAAGTATTAGCAGCTGAGTTGTCAATTCAACCACACCTGGAAACTTAATATCTGTAGCAAAGTATTTAGTAGCAAAGTAATATGATAGTAGTGGTAACGGTGGCAAAAGTAACGGTAGCAGTTTCGATTTTATAGTGATTGTAACAGTAGCAATGGAAAAGTAAATAAGCGAAGAACAATATATGAAAAGCTCGTAGGCAATGGATCAGTGATGGATAATTATGTCAGATGTGATTCCTTGTGCAATAGTTATAACATAGGGTGACACAGAACTAGCTCCAGTTCATCAATGTAATGTAGGCATGTATTCTGAATATAGTCATATGTGCTTATGGTCAAGAACTTGCATGACATCTTTTGTCCTACCCTCCCGTGGCAGCGGGGTCCTATTGGATACTAAGGAATATTAAGGCCTCCTTTTAATAGAGTACTAGACCAAAGCATTAACACATAGTGAATACATGAACTCCTCACACTACGGTCATCACCTGTAAGTATCCCGATTATTGTCACTTCGGGGTTAACGGATCATAACACATAATAGGTGACTATAGACTTGCAAGATAGGATCAAGAACTCACATATATTCATGAAAACATAATAGTTTCAGATCTGAAATCATGGCACTCGGGCCCTAGTGACAAGCATTAAGCATAGCAAAGTCATAGGAAAATCAATCTCAGAACATAATGGATACTAGGGATCAAACCCTAACAAAACTAACTCGATTACATGATAAATCAGATCCAACCCATCACCGTCTAGCAAGCCTACGATGGAATTACTCACGCATGGCGGTGAGCATCATGAAATTGGTGATGGAGGAAGGTTGATGATGACGATGGCGATGGATTCCCCTCTCCGGAGCCCCAAACGGACTCCAGATCAGCCCTCCCAAGAGAGTTTAGGGCTTGGCGGTGGCTCTGTATCAAAAAACGTGATGAATCCTTCTCTCTGATTATTTTTCTCCCCGAAAGTAAATATATGGAGTTGGAGTTGAGGTCGGTGGAGCGTCAGGGGGCCCACGAGGCAGGGCGTGCCCCCCGCCCTCGTGGATAAGGTGTGGGCCCCTGACGTGGATTCTTTCGCCAGTATTTTTTATATATTCCAAAAATATTCTTCGTTGATTTTCAGGTCATTCCGAGAACTTTTATTTCAGCACAAAAATAACACCATGGAAATTCTACCGAAAACAGCGCCAGTCCGGGTTAGTTCCATTCAAATCATGCAAGTTAGAGTCCAAAACAAGGGCAAAAGTGTTTGGAAAAGTAGATACGTTGGAGACGTATCAACTCCCCCAAGCTTAAACCTTTGCTTCTCCTCAAGCAATTCAGTTGATAAACTGAAAGTGATAAAGAAAAACTTTTACAAACTTTGTTTGCTCTTGTTGTTGTAAATATGTAAAGCCAGCATTCAAGTTTTTAGCAAAGATTATGAACTAACCATATTCACAATAACATTTAGGTCTCATGTTTACTCATATCAATGGCATAATCAACTAGCGAGCAATAATAATAAATCTCGGATTACAACACTTTCTCAAAAAAATCATAATATGATATAACAAGATGGTATCTCACTATCCCTTTCTGAGACCGCAAAACATAAATGCAGAGCACCCCTGAAGATCAAGGGCTGACTAGAAATTGTAATTCATGGTAAAAGAGATCCAGTCAAGTCATACTCAATGTGAACTAACAATAATACATGCAAATGACAGCGGTGCTCTCCAACTGGTGCTCTTTGATAAGAGGATGATGTCTCAACATAAAAGTAAATAGATAGGCCCTTTGCAGAGGGAAGCAGGGATTTGTAGAGGTGCCAGAGCTCGATTTTGAAATAGAGATGGATAATATTTTGAGCGGTATACTTTCATTGTCAACATAACAACCGAGAGATCTCGATATCTTCCATGCTACACACATTATAGGCGGTTCCCAAGCAGAATGGTAAAGTTTGTACTCCCCCACCACCAACAAGCATCAATCCATGGCTTGCCCGAAACAACGGGTGCCTCCAACTAACAACAATCCTGGGGGAGTTATGTTTGCAATTATTTGATTTGATTTGAGCATGGGACTGGGCATCCCGGTGACCAGCCATTTTCTCGTGAGTGAGGAGCGGAGTCCAGTCCTCTTGAGAATAACCCGCCTAGCATGGAAGATACAGACAGCCCTAGTTGATACATGAGCTATTCGAGCATACAAAACATAATTTTTATTTGAAGGTTTAGAGTTTGGCACATACAAATTTACTTGGAACGGCGGGTAGATACCGTATATAGGAAGGTATGGTGGACTCATATGGAATGACTTTGGGGTTTATGGAGTTGGATGCACAAGCAATATTCCCGCTTAGTATAAGTGAAGGCTAGGAAGAGACTAGGAAGCGACCAGCTAGAGAGCGACAACAGTCATGAACATGCATTAAAATTAATCAACACTGAATGCAAGCATGAGTAGGATATAATTCACCATGAACATAAATATCATGGAGGCTATGTTGATTTTATTTCAACTACATGCGTGAACATGTGCCAAGTCAAGCCACTCGGATCGTTCAAAGGAGGATACCACCCTATCATACCACATCACAACCATTTTATAGCATGTTGGCACGCAAGGTAAACCATTATAAACTCCTAAAAAATTAAGCATGGCATAAGCAACTATAATCTCTAATTGTCATTGCAAACATGTTTCATTCATAATAGGCTGAATCAGGAACGATGAACTAATCATATTTACAAAAACAAGAGAGGTCGAGTTCATACCAACTTTTCTCATCTCAATCAGTTCATCATATATCGTCATTATTGCCTTTCACTTGCACAACCGAACGGTGTGGATAATAATAATAGTGCGCATGCATTGGACTAAGCTGGAATCTGCAAGCATTCAATTCAAGGGAGAAGACAAGGTAATATGGGCTCTTTGTTAGATCAACAATAATGCATAAAAGCGCCACTCAACATTTTCATCATGGTCTTCTCCTCTCGACCCCCAAAGAAAAGAAAAGAAACAAAACTATTTACACGGGAAAGCTCCCAACAAGCAAAAGAAGAACGAGAAATATTTTTGCGTTTTCTTTTTAATTACTACTACAGGCATGGAAAGTAAACTAGCTAAAAGCTACAGCTAATTTTTTTGGTTTTTCTTAAGGTTTTTCAAACACACAAGAAGAAAGCTTAAAAAGAAAATAAACTAGCATGGATTATACAATGAAAAAGTATGAGCACTGACAACTGGCATGAGTGTGTGAACATGAATGTAATGTCGTTGAGAAATACGTACTCCCCCAATCTTAGGCTTTTGGCCTAAGTTGGTCTATGCCCATGGATCAAAACTTCCCTCTCCGGTGTACTGAGGAGGGTCTTCGGGGTGCCACTGGGTGGCGATCTCCTCCAGATCCCACTGGTAAACAGACTAACGGTGAGGGTCAGATAGTGGCTCTGGCTCTGGAGCTGATGTCAGGCTCTGGTATGCCTGAACGGCCTCCGGCAAAACAAGGTACATGCCTAAAAATATGTTGAACAAAGAGGGAGCGGGCAAGGTAATAGTCTCAAAGTGTTTCTTATCAAATATCAGTCTATAGTTAAGCATATTCTTCTTATGCTTAACAATAAAATCATGTGCTACCATGCTCTTATAATCTAGAAAAAAGGCAGAAACTTTTCCTCTTTCTCATAACGCCTAATAGGTATGTTAAAGTGTGCAGCAAGGCGCGAGGCGAAGGTGCCTCCTAAGATGGGGCCCTTTGTACGGTTCAGATTTAACCGTTTAGCAACAATAGTGCCTAAACTAAAAGTGGTATCACGAAACAAAGCATGGCACAAAATAACAATATCAGGGGCACTAAGATTTCCACAGTTCCCGCGACCAATTAAGCATCTACTAGCAAATATTGTAAAGTAATGTAGGACAGGAAAATGTATGCTAGTGATTCTTGCATCGGAAACTTTCCTCGTTTCCCCTACAGCGACCGTATCAATAAATCCCTCCACATCATTACGATGTGGTTCCTCTATGCTGCCCTCAAAAGGTATCCTACAAACCCGGCAAAAATCAATAAGTGACATCTCCTTATGCTCATCATATAAATAAAATTCCACCGAAGGTAGTGATATCCTAGCATGGAAATGAAAATTTTGCACAAAAAAATTGGTGAGTAAGAGATACTGTTCGCGCTGGTCGTGCAGGAAGTCGGTGAGGCCTGCATTCTCAGCCAAATAATAAAAATCTTCATAAATCCCGGCTTCTCTCAAGAACTCATCACAAGGCCATTCACACGGTCGAACCTCCGCAGTACGAGGGAGATTATACTTGGGCTTCTTAGTTTCTTCACTTTTCTTATCCTTAGAGCTTCGGCTTGATGAGCCCCTCAAGAATCTCTTTATCTTTTTCTGGAAATTTCTAAAAAATAGTGACTTAAAATAAAAGTGAACCAAACTCAACAAAATTGATAGCAACTACTCCTACAAGTGCCTAGAGGCTATACCATGTATTAGAACTACTTTTGACCACATAAATTTGACGTGCAAGCTCAAGAACAGGGTCACCTAAGCAGCAAAAATTTGCAATAAATAAAGCACTAGAACAAAAACTAATTGGACCGTTGGAGGAGTCACATACCGAAGAACAATCCCCCAAAGCAGTTTTGTGAATGGCGCTTTGAGCAAGGAGATCGAAAATGGCAGCAAAATGAGCGAGAACTCGGGTTTGAGCTGGTGGATGGTTTTTTCTGGAGCAAGACGAAGTGTGTGGGTGCAAGAATAAGTGGAGGGGACCCATGTGGGGTCCACGAGGCAGGGGCGCGCCCTCAACCCTCGTGGGCACATGGTGTGTCCCCCTGGTGTGTTCTCAGTGCCAATAATTCTTAAATATTCTGGAAAAAACATATTTCATTTTCAGGGCATTTGGGGAACTTTTATTTTTGGGGTATTTTTTATTGCAAGGATAATTCAGAAACAGACAGAAAATACTGTTTTTACTTTATTTAATATAAATAACAGAAAGTAAAAGGAGGGTACAGAAAGTTATGCTTTCTAACTTCATCCATCTCATGCTCATCAAAAGGAATCCACTAACAAGGTTGATCAACTCTTGTTAACAAACTCATTCTAAATCGCATGAAACCGGAGAAATTTCGAATGGCACTAGGTTACCTCGACGGGGATATGCATGTTCCCAACAATAAGAATGTCATATTTCTTCTTGACAGTAGGAAGAGGAAATTCAAAACCTCCAATAGTAATTGTTGAAATTTTTCCAATAGAATTGATACTGTGGACTTGAGATTGTTTCCTCGGAAAGTGTACCGTATGCTCATTACCATTAACATGAAAAGTGACATTGCCTTTGTTGCAATCAATAACAGCCCCTGCAGTATTCAAAAAGGGTCTACAAGAATAATAGACATACTGTCGTCCTCAGGAATATCAAGAATAACAAAGTTCGTTAAAATAGTAACGTTTGCAACCACAATAGGCACATCCTCACAAATACCGACAGGTATAGCAGTTGATTTATCAGCCATTTGCAAAGATATTTCACTAGGTGTCAACTTATTCAAATCAAGTCTACGATATAAAGAGAGAGGCAAAACACTAACACCGGCTCCAAGATCACATAAAGCAGTTTTAACATAGTTTCTTTTAATGGAGTATGGTATAGTTGGTACTCCTGGGTCTCCTAGTTTCTTAGGTATTCCACCCTTAAAAGTGTAATTAGCAAGCATGATGGAAATTTCAGCTTTTGATATCTTTCTTTTATTAGTAACGATATCCTTCATGTATTTAGCATAAGGGTTCATTTTAAGCATATCACTCAAACGCATATGCAAAAAGATAGGTCTAATCATTTCAGCAAAGCGCTCAAAATCCTCGCATCCTTTTTCTTGGATGGTTTAGGAGGAAAAGGCATGGGTTTCTGAACCCACGGTTCTCTTTCTTTACCGTGCCCTAGCAACAAAGTCTCTCTTATCATAACGTTGATTCTTTGATTGTGCGTTATCAAGATCAACAGCAGGTTCAATCTCTACATCATTATCATTGCTAGGTTGAGCATCAGCATGAACATCATCATTAACATTATCACTAGGTTCATGTTCATTACCAGATTATGTTTCAGCATCAGAAATAGAAATATCATTAGGATTCTCAGGTGTGTCAACAACAGGTTCACTAGAAGCATGCAAAGTCCTATCATTTTTCTTCTTCTTAGAAGAAGAACTAGGTGCATCAACATTTGTTCTGTGAGAATCTTGCTCAATTCTCTTAGGGTGGCCCTCAGGATACAAAGGTTCCTGGGTCATTTTACCCCCTCTAGTCATAACTCTAACAGCATTATCATTTTTCTTATTATATAATTCATTGAGCAAACCATTCTGAGCCTTAAGTACTTGTTCTACTTGAGTGGTAACCATAGAAGCATGTTTACTAATAAGTTTAAGTTCACCTTTAACTCTAGACATATAATCACTCAAGTGTTCAATCATATAAGCATTACATTTCAATTGTCTACCAACATAAGCATTAAAGTATTATTGTTTAACAATAAAATTATCAAACTCATCTAAGCATTGGCTAGCAGACTTATTACGAGGAATATCACCTTCATCAAATCTATACAGAGAATTTACCTTTACTACCTGTGTCGGGTTATCAAGACCATGTATTTCTTCAATGGGTGATAAATTCTTAACAGCTTCAGCTTTAATACCTTTTTCTTTCATAGATTTCTTTGCCTCTTGCATATCTTTAGGACTGAGAAATAGAATACCCCTTTTCTTTGGAGTTGTCTTAGGAGTTGGTTCAGGACGTGTCCAATCATTTTCATTACTCAACATATTATTCAATAGCAATTCATCTTGATCAACAATTCTTTCCCTGAAAACACAACCAACACAACTATCCAGGTAGTCTCTGGAAGCATCGGTTAGTCCATTATAAAAGATATCAAGTATTTCATTTTTCTTGAGAGGATGATCAGGCAAAGC